>NC_050512.1:15694239-15701006 GCF_002922805.2 Oryzias melastigma
TTTATCTGTTGTTAATCAAATAGTGAATAAGCTGCTCTGTAGGGTTCATTTGTTTGTAAATCTGACTGATGACGTCAGTGCCTCACCAGCTGTGAACCTCACTGCACCTCACTGGGTTCATTAGCATGTTTTGCATCAATTTTAATACTCCTCTATCCAAAATCTATTTTAAAAAAATTCAGATTCATTCCCAACAGAACCACCGCCCCACCCCCAGAAAAAAAAAAAAAGCAGACAGTTCTGCTTCTTTGAGTCTCCCACTCTAATGCTGCAGGTTCCAGTGGATCACAGCATGATGCGTCTCTAGACCTAACATCTCTAGATGGTGCATGCATCAAAGGACCATAACTTCCTCAAAAAGAACAATCTCTTCAGTCCTCTTTTGCAAACAGCCTCAGTGTCGTATTTCCAGTTCATTTGCTTCCTCACCTGTCACTGGTTTGTCATGTTGTCTGACTTCAGGGTGAACACTGACATCCATCCCCAGGAAAATTGGCAGCAATTTCTGAAAGCTTTCTCCTTTTGAGATATCTTTCAAACTGAAGAATGATAAATTTCATGTTTGGATCTGATGTTTGAAACCGTTCCCAGACTGACGCTGTCAATTGTTGCTTCTTAAACATCACTGCTGCCTCTTTTTTTTTTTTTCTAGGTTTTGCTTTGATTAAACATCTTAGCGGATCTACCATAGAAGGGTTTGCATTCAATTTGCAGCTCCAGGCTGCTACTCAATATTTGCAGTTTATTTATGACTTCAGTTGCATTCATTTTGTCATTTGTTTTGGGACAATAGCAAACATTTTGAAGCTCTTTAACATTCATTAACCTCAAGTTTTGATAGGTTGGGATTTCTTTGCTGCTTAATTATTTAAAGAAAACATTTATAAACTGACCGGTCCAGGACGTAGCCTCCCTTTGCCCAACACTTGCTGGGATAGGCTCCAGCAACCCTGTCACCCTGAAAGGGACACAGCAAGTTAAGAAAATCTCCAACACAAAATTTTTGTTTTCAGACACATTTTCAACACTTTTTGTTTCAGTCAATGCTGGAATAACATGTTTAGTTCTTGCACAGACATTCCTACATTATATAGGGTTATAAGATAGATAGACCTTGTGGTTTTATGTTACCACGGATACTAGCTGGAGGATTTGGATGACAGTTTGGGAGACAGGTATTGCACACGGAGCAACTTGTGTGTTCAGATGGTTGCAGTACTTTTGTTGTTTCTTTGGGAAAGCTGTCAATAGAGGTACATAGACAGTCAACAGAACACATGGTTACACTTTGATTCTCTCTGTGTGAACACAGAGAGTCGGGGGATCATATGTTCACATTCTGAGGTGATACACAGCATGTAAAAGTATAAAGTAAAAAAGCTGAACATTAGACAGATTTTAAATACATTTTTTCAGATGGTTGAATAAATTTTTTCACCTTTGTTCATGTAGTGTTTTAAGATTTGTTGTTTTTCCAAAATTCATGTACGATTTCCAATTCAGACAGTAAGGTTTCCGATTATTCCAACACCACATGAACCCAACATTTCCCTGAGTTTGAGTTTTCCCTGAGGGACATGGGTTTAAATGAGAACCAAAAACACAGTTTTGAAATAAAAAAACAAAATGTCCCAAACTACAGCCCTCCTCCACATTTGGTCCGGCCCGCACACAAAATCAGACACCTATGATTTTTTTATTTTTTTATTTGGATAGGACTGTGACTGTGAAGCGCTTTGGGCCTCTAAAGGGTAGTAAAGTGCTACAGAAGTATACCCCCTTAGCCATAAAGTAAGGCATAAAAACAATTTCTGGAGTGGCATGGTGATATAGTTTCCACTGTCACCTCACAGCGACAAGGCTCTGGTTCAAATTCCACATAGGTCCTTTTTGTGCAGAATTTTTGTGTTTTCGTGCATCTGTGGATTTTCTCTGGGCACTCTGGCTCCTCCCACAGTCCAAAAATGTGCTTCATAGGTTGATGGTTGTAAATTGACTTTGTGATTCTTGAAGCATCTAGATCAGGGGTGTCCACAGTCAGTCCTCGAGGGCCGGCCACCTGCTGGTTTTCCAGAAATCCTGCCTTATCTGCTGCTGATTACCTGGATCAGGTGTGTTTGGCCAATAAAGAGCTTCGATGGCAGGTTGGTTGGAAAACATGTAGGACACCAACCCTCGAGGACTGACTTTGGACACCCCTGATCTAGGGTGTGCCCTGCCCTCGCTCATCAGTGGCTGGGATAGGCTCCAGCATCTCCATGACCCCAAAAGGGATAACATGGGTTTTGAAAATGGACAGATTGATGTTTTTGAAGTGCAACTGCATGATAAGGGAAATGTTAACTTTTTTTCTATGAACATGTTGTAGAAAAAAATACTTCAAGGCATTATTGTACCAAAGTTTGCCTCCTCTTATTCTTGGACTTTACAGTGTCCTGATTAAGTAATGACACTTTACCACCTGGCATTTCATGACGAAAGGGGGGGATCCTCATCAAGTTGAAATCAAGTGAAGTGTATCTAACACAGCTTTGTGGGTGAAGGACACTTGACAACTCAATCAATCTGGCCCCTGTTTCCCCCGCTGAAAGCACCAATCCATCTGAGTAACAGGCATTGTCAAAACTTTCCAGAGAAGCAGCAGCTCACCGTGACAGCAGGGTGCATTTACAAATGAATGGGATTCATATAAGCCACTGAGGCGGCGGGCAGGTTTTGATGCAAAGGATATCTTGACAATCCGTTTCCCATTTGGCCTCAATTGTCAAGACATTAAATCCATGACTGTGTGCTATCTGCTCGTATTCTTCCATCTCAGCGCCTGCTTTGATGCTGACAAGTCATGTGCAGCAATGACTTAGTTATTATTTTTTTTCCTTTTCTCACAATCTCAGTACCTTTTTTATGGCTCCATGCAGTAACAATTTCAATCAGCATTTTGGACCTGTATTGGGCAAAAATAATGAAGCCTTTTGAGTTCTGATATTGATCGTTTTCTCAGCCTAGTTGTCAGGAAACCCTCAGAAATTCAGTGTTTGCTGCAGTGTACTTTATTTACTGACATTCTGGACATCTAAAAGAATATTTATAACTGTGTCCTAGGAAACACACTTTTTTTTAAATTTTAGCTAAAAATTCCATAATCATGATTAAATACCACTTGCATTTAATAAAAAAATATTGGAGTGGATCTTTTAAGAACATATTAAAAAAACAAACATTTGACAAAAGAAACAGCTAAAAAAAACACCAGATTCTACAGACCAGAAATCCCTGTACCTTCTAATGCAAGCTCCAAAAAAGAAGGGGTGCCCAGGGGGCAATTCTGTTTTCATCTAATTTTACAAGATTTAGGAATGCACTTATCTATATTAACAAAATATAGAGAGTAGCTCGCCAATTTTTAAAAGCTTCTAATCGTGCGAGGAAAAAAAACGGTTTGGTTCCAAAAAACACTTTTCACAGAACTGGTGAAATAAACAACAGCAATAAATTAAAATGTTTTTTTCTTCAGAGAAAAATCTGGAAATTGATTTGATTTGGTGAAATTGATAAAAGATTGCATCCAAAGTTGATAAATGTATATTTTAAGACTTCAGCCGTCCTTGTATGTACACCATGTTACAACTGATTTGTAGTCCTACTTTGCCCCCATTCTCCTTCTCTACCAACAGCATGAGTTTCAAACACCCACAGAATAGTCTAACTAAATAAGTACATGCTTGTATATGTGTGCAATATAGTTAAAACTACTTTGGATTAAAAGGAAACATATAAATGTGATTCTTTTCACAGGACAAATGTATCTCCCCGTCATAAATTGACTTTTTTTCTGGTTGGCACCAATATTATGAAAGCATTTTTTTAAATTTCTAACTTTTTGGCCTTAAAACTGCATTAACTTTATATCTTCTTTCTTTTTACACCAGACTTAACTTGGCAGCTGGGCCCTATGCCATTATAGCAGAAATTGTTCTTGGGGGTGTCTTATATGCAAATGGAATAGTTTAAAGAAAGTACTTTTTGAGGGCAATTGATCCTAGAAAAAGAACATTTTATTTTGTAGAAACTTCCTTTAGCTGTTGGTGAAGATCGAACTTGAACCACTACTACATTTTACTTTTCTTTTAATCAAGACTCAAAGGGTTTATTGTCTTATCGGCATTGCAAAATGTAGTGATAGCTTTCTTTATTTAAAGTCTCTGTACTAATCTCCCACATCACCAGCACCAAAGCAACCCCAGACCATCACACTACCCCTACCTTGCTTGACAGATGGTGTCAGGCACTGTTCCAGGATCTTTTCAGTGTTTTTAAATCTCATAAATGTTCTTCTGTGAGATCCAAATGCCTCAAACTTCAATTTGTCCGTCAAAAACACTTTTTTCTAATCATCCTTTATCCATTGACTGTGTTCTTTTACCCATTAAATCTTTTTATTTTGTTGGCCAGTCTCAGATATGGCTTTTTCTTTGCCATTCTGAAGGTCAGCATCCCAAAGTCGCCTCTAATGCACTTAGTGTACAGCGAGGCCTCAAACCTCTTTCAACTCTGGTTAGGGCCTGTTTGTGCTGTTCTCTAAAGAGAGTAGTACACAACGTTGAAGGAAATCATCTCACTGTTTTTAAATAAATATTATATTTAAAAAATATTGATTCAAATTGTTCACAATTATTGTGGTGAATATTTCAAAAGAGAAAGAGTTTTAAACCGTGAAGGGCATTGAGGAGATTACTTCCACCTGGACTTGGATTTGTTTATATGCTTAAACACACGTCCACCTACAGTGACTTTCAGCTGTCTAAGCTTGTATTAGGAGGCAGGGACCGAAACTACAGTCAACGATGCTTCAGAGAGCAGATAAATTACACCACAGTGTGTTTGAGAAGTTATAGGTTCGCACAGTAAAAGCAGGTGCACTCTGGGCTGAAGCAGTGACGCATGAGCGCAGGGAGGTATTTTGGCTTGTCATTTTATTCATTTCTGGGCCAGTGGACTCAAAGTCCTTTTTAAAACTGGAGCCTGTCCAGCAGTAAGTGACAATGAAGCTGATTTATCTGAGCACAGAAGTGAGAAGCGGATCAGAGACGAGGCTTTTTCTCAAGAGCTTTTCATTTGGTAAATGATGCTGAGGCGCTCACTTCACAGTGGTGACGTTAACCAACGAGGAATCAACAACAATGCAGAGAGGACAAAAGGACATATTTCTGTTTTTCATTCACAGCATTGTTATGGCTGTATTATTTTTATAGGTGTTATTTCCAAGGCTCTTTAAGTCAGCCCTAATAAATAAGAAGAGGAATTTTCTTAACTATCTGGTTAGTCAAATATGATCCAACAGTTATGACACCAACTTTTACATTAATTTTGGGTGCTAAAATTATAAAAAGCAGTTCGTTTTGTATGCTTTTTAACCCTTAAAGTTCCAATCTAATACATTTTTGTTCTATTATAAAAGCATTCTAAGTGATCCTTTAATTATGATGATGTTGTTTTTGGGAGAAAAAAAATGTTGTTTTCAAGGCCTGAGCAGCAGTAGTTCATTAGAAATTTGCAGGCAGGACTGCTGGTAGGGAGTAAGCCTGCACTCATTTCCCATCATCTCTTTGTTTACACTCTCTCCCACTGGCCAACAGTCCTTATACAACCCCAACCGGTGAAACAAAAATGGTGACCAATATTGGAGCTATCCAGTCGTACAGTTTTGAGCCAGATGCCAACTTGGACAAGACAAATGAAGACGTACATGGATCTCGTTGTTTGCAAGTGGATGCATTGAACTGGAGCAGAGCAGAGAGCTTGACGAATTTTCTTGACAAAAATCATCTTCATTATTTTATTGGGTTTCTTTAGTGCAAGTTTTGTAAAAAATAAAAAAATATATAAAGACAATTTTCTAAGAAAGAATCTTACTTTGCTATAAGTAATTAAATATATGTTCTTATTAATTATATTATTTATAGTATATAATGAGGCTGTGGTTATTAGTTGTGGTTAAAAATCTCTACCTTGGACCAACAGATTATCAGGCAACTGTGGAATAAAATTCAATTCGTTTCCAGTATAAAACATTCATATATAAAACATCCCAAAAATATTTGTTATATATTCCATTAGTAAAACTACATGGAGAAGTGAATGTTGATCTGCATTCGACTCACATATCTGTGCGTGTTTCTAATCACAGTATGAAATTTAGCAGATGAGACACAGTAATCGTAAGAAAGAGAGTTTGCTTCTAACATTCAGTTCAATATTTCAAGCAGATTTCTTGCAGCCGGCAGCAGCTTCAGAATCTCCGTTCTATAAACAGAGAGGAATAATTTGTTTTGTCACTTTTGTCAATATGCACTCACAGCAAACCTGCTTTTAAAAGCAGCCAAGAAGAAAAGAGCAGCAATTATTATTTCTCTGTCTAAGCCAAAAAAAAAACCACTGTGTACATGAAAGTTTGATTATTATTTGCTGACACACAGTTTCACTCAAGAACCACATGCATGTCGCAGAACTTCAGGCCAGGTCAGCCCTGGTAACAGAAACACAGATAAGAAGTTTTACAAATGCTAACTGATTCAGTTCTACCCTTTTAGATCCAATGTGTCCCAACAGATGTCCACTCGATAAGGACTGCTGCTCCTACTGGGCGAGATAAAGAACGTTTAGTGTTTTCCAGAATCACAGATTGGCACATTTGCATGCCAGACAGACAGTAGCTCCACAGATATTTTTTTCATGAGCCTTTTTTTGTTTCTTTTGAGAAAAGCTAC
>NC_050512.1:15701146-15701802 GCF_002922805.2 Oryzias melastigma
AAAAAAAAAAAAAAAAAGCCTAGAAAATAAGTTTTTGGGAAAATAATTTAGTAGTAAATTGTGAAGTATTGGGGCCACCATAAAACTGAATGAATTAATACATTTTGTTAAAATGGGCGGGACTGTTGGTGTGAAAGTTAGCTTTGCTAATTTCCCGTCACCCCTTTGTCTCCTGCTAGCTTATAGCATCTCACAAACCCAAGCTAACATTACCATAGCAAAAAATGCTATCTTGCTGTTTTAAGGCGGATGTCAGCTCAGACCAGGAAAATTATGATGTTAATGGATCTCTTAGTGGATGCTTCAGAATTGGAGTGGGGAAGGGACACTTTGGCTCGCCCATGACTGCTGCGTCACAAACCCGACTGTTTTCAAGTGACTTGTTTTTATCTGCTTCTGATCCAACATTATTTGAACAAAAAATACTCAAAAACTGAGTTTTAATCTTACCTTCTTTCATATATGTCCTCCATTATGAGAAATGCTACAAGAACATATAGAAACATCAATTAAAAACAAGATTTTCAATGGAGTGGGTGTTTAAAGACAATCCTAAAAGTCTAAAGCTGAAACTGGAGGTGACTAGATTTCTTCCTCCAGTGTTTAACAGAGAAACAACAAAGGCGGTCCCAAAAGATGGAGAGAGGGACCTGGAG
>NC_050512.1:15701856-15715826 GCF_002922805.2 Oryzias melastigma
TTGTTTGGGGGCCTCCACCTTCAGGAGCTAAACGGGCCTCAGCTAAACTGATCTTTTTCCCATTTAGTTTGTTTGATGGTTTTATTGCGCCCTGTCATTTTTTAATTGAAATTCTTGTTTTAATTTTTTACAACTTGTAATAAAAATTTTTAACTGAGCCACGCCTCCTGCCTTTGTGTGCAATCAACCTAGTGAACGGTACTCGTACCTGTTCCACTCTACCACACTAGCTTATAGCATCTCACAAACCCAAGCTAACATTACCATAGCAAAAAATGCTATCTTGCTGTTTTGAGGCAGATGTCAGCTCAGACCAGGAAAATTAAGATGTTAATGGATCTGTTAATGGATGCTTCAGAATTGGAGTGGGGAAGGGACACTTTGGCTCGCCCATGACTGCTGCGTCACAAACCCGACTTTTTTCAAGTGACTCGTTTTTATCTGCTTCTGATCCAACATTATTCGAACAAAAAATACTCAAAAACTGAGTTTTAATCTTACCTTCTTTCATATATGTCCTCCATTATGAGAAATGCTACAAGAACATGTTAGAAACATTAATTAAAAACAAGATTTTCAATGGAGTGGGTCTTTAAAGACAATCCTAAAAGTCTAAAGCGGAAACTGGAGGTGACTAGATTTCTTCCTCCAGTGTTTAACAGAGAAACAACAAAGGCGGTCCCAAAAGATGGAGAGAGGGACCTGGAGAAATTATTGAGAGATTAGCCTCACAGTCAAAGAACTGCAAAACCTCTCATTACTCATTCTTCCTCCTGTCAATGTGAAGTATTACTGTCCCTTCCAGTCTTGACACCCTCTTACAGAATCCACAAGGGGCCTTTCGCTTAACTGCTGTTCCCTTCACAGTGATGCTAAATGGCTCATTAGTAAGGCTAAGGTATCGTGTTCTGAAGGACAAATGTATCGGTTCTGCAGCTTTACCTGCACTCTCCCACTCAGAAGAAGTGGAGAGGAGATTAATGCTGGTTTTCCCGCCTAGAGACAAGTTTACTCAGAGACTGCTTCTGTGACACAGAGAGAATTTCATTTTTCTTAGGTTATTTATGTAGCATTGCAGCTGATCTCAATTTCAAAGCATCGTATTGGATTACCCCATCAACTGACGGTGCTTTAGACTCCAAACGTTCTTTGGAGAAATTGCATTCTCTGAGAAAATGCATGCTGACCTTATTGTTTAACCATCATGCATGGTTTTAAAATCTGTGCCTGATGGATGCTTTAAGCATATAAAGTTCTGCACATTTAATAAGATGTTGGTGAAATTTACAAAAGGACAGGCTAACGTGACCATGGTAAAGCAAAGGGTGAAAAGTTCCAATCATGGAACCGTAAAACTTTTCTTTTCGTTTGTAGCACAGCTTTGCTTCACCTTTTCACTGCCTTTAGAAATACTTTTTAAAGAGAATGTTCACTGACTAATATTAAATCATTTAACCACAAAAAAAGAAAAAAATATGAAAAAAAATCAAGGGTACAGAAACATAAGTCATTAAAAAAAAAAGTTTTAACTTAGGTGATCTTAAATCATGTATTTTTGATCATCTCTAAAAATCTTTTTCTCAAAAGGAATTAATTATTTACAGTAAAAAATATTTTAAAAATGCAAGTCTGCCCAAGTACAGCAGAACTAAAGCAGAAAGTTTAGAACTTGACTCTAGTCTAACTAACACACACATGCAGAGGCTGAGAGAACAAGAACCACATGCTGATCACTAGAGGGGGAAAAGCCAGAGACTCGATTGGCTGCATCAATTGATCCATGGTAGAATAAAAATCAAAGCAATTATTAAGTGATGCAAAGAAGTCTTAAAGGGGATTGTGGAAGAGAAATGGAGAGGAAACAGTTGGAACGAAAATAATTTATAACTTCATAGTTTGGCAATTATTACAAAAAACATATTTTTTATTTAAAGTAAAGCGTATCTCGTGATAGATAAGAAATCAGCTTTAAGACCAAAATTAATTAAAAAAATGAATAGAAAGACTAAAGTTTTGACAATTTTTGGATTATTTAAACCTAAACACACACAAAAAAGTTAGTGAACCTGATGGATTTTTAGGTGGGTAAACCCTTTGGTTCATAATCTCAACTACATTTTGAATTACATTTTAAAAATGTAGTTATAGGAAAAATGTTTTTTAAGTTCTTCTACGTACCAAAGGAGACAGTATCAGGGCATTTCAACGAGGTAGCAACGGCTCTTAAAAATGTTCAAATTGTATTAGGAAACAGCCAACATTTTTTTGCATTCTCTCTACCATTCATCGAATCCCCTGTTACAGCTGATTATCTGACCCACTTGCAGCTGCTTAAATGTTTGCTTTTCAGCTGCGAGTAAGGATTAGCTACAGTCTTTGTGTCTAATCACCACAATTCAGTTTTCCTACAATGATCAGCCCAGACATCCCAGAAAACCACTTTTCATTGTCTATCCATAATTTGTGTTGTTAATTCCAGCTCCACAACAGGAATTAGCCATATTTTGTATCACAATTTCATTCAACACTGTGTATCATTTTTCCACCCAATATAGTGATATACCAGGTAACTACCAGCCTGTCATTTCACATGTGCACCCTTGTTTGGGCCTACCAAGTTTCTTTTCCTGCCTTCTGATCCAACTATCCACCAGAAATGGACATCTCACCTGCATGTCCACAACATAAACCTGCAAGCCCGATGACATGACCACGAAAGTCAGTCATGAGTCGCAGCCAAGAGATGTCATGATGTCATCCGGTTTAAGGATGTCCCAGCACAGGTTTCACTGTCATTTGCCTTCATGAGCATTTAAATCCCCCAGGATTACAATAGGCCTCATCCAGTGACTCAAAGAAGGAAACTGACAGGAGGCACAGAATCACAGAGGACAGTCATGACCCATTTCCTGATGTAAAGAAATTCACTCTTACTTCTGGGGGGGGGCAACAAATGATGCCACACCTGCTCATCCTATTCCACTCTGGGCAGCTGAGGAAAAGAACACAATCTCATCTCTTTAGGGTAGATTGGTAACAGAACAGTGGCTGTAAATCGAGGTGGGCCCAGCCATATCTATACCTCTCAACTTCATCCTCTGCCATAGAGATGACAATCCCACAATCCCACAGACCCTCCAGCTTGAGGGAAGACCCATTTGGCTCATTTTGGCTTACCCTGGCTCCAGTCCATGGTTGAAGGTCTAGCCACCTGGCACACCTTAACAAGCCTGTCTCTAGGGTTGGGGCCACACTAAGGGTATTAAATCCATGATTTAGCTCACTTTGTGGAATACTTTGTGAATCCCTCTTCTGTCAATCCCAAGACTAATTGAAAAACTGTCTCCAGGAAATTTCCCCAGATAAAATATCACCATGAAAGCAAACCACTCCACTGTGATTAGGCAGCAACTTCGTGGTGTAACCGACTAAAGCGCACAAAACCAAAAACAGGGAGTGCCAACTTTATCAGAGGACAGTCATTCAAATCCATGGGGAGAAAATTTTATTTAAATTTGTAAATTTCACCAAAAAAAACAAAAACAGTTTAATAAAGAAATAAAACGTTTATGATGCAGTGAGTGTTAATTGATTTACAGGTATCCACATTTGTACATGAAATCAGCAATAATCATTTTTATTTCTGATAAGCCATTACCAAAACCGTTTAACTTAAATCAGCAACAAAAACTAGCTTTCATTTCAAGCATTTAGAAGAAATAAACATCACTTTCCCAACTAGTAATTGGATTTACTGTATCGACTTTGTGTTTCAGCAGCAGCAGTTGTATCAGCATAAAGTGTGGGAACCTGCTTTATTATTATCACCAGCCCTGAACTGATCTGCAATGCAAAATGTTTATGTTTGTCTGCAATAATCAAAAGTTGATGCAAAAGTCTGCAGATCACGATCATCATTTTCCTTTCCCATCCTCGTCCTTTCTTGCTCTGTCCGTATCCAGTCCTCTTCTTTCATTCTGCTTTTTCTTTACCATCAGCAGTGAGAAAGAAATGGATTGTTTCCTCTCTCCTGCAATCAATTTGTGTCAGCACACCCTGTTTCTATCTGAAAACGCCAAGCTGGGAGAATACTTTGCATTCACAAAATGAGATAATAGACCACCATAAATTCTGCAGAGAGGTGCCGTCTGTTTCACTTATGCTTAGAGAGATCACTAGTAGATAACCCTTGATAAGATCTTCTATACTGGCACCAGTGTTCCTGTGTGACTTTCCTGTCTCATGCAATCTATCCTTTAAGTTTTCTGCTTCACTATTAGTTTAGGATTTAGAAATCTCGTGCAGATTCTGCAGCACTCTCAGCCCCTACCTCTGAATACATCACTGCCATCATGATGTCCCACCATTTTAACAAGCTACTGCATGTTTAGATGTTGTATACTTACACTCAAAGGAAAAAAAACACATAACTATACACTGGATTTCTTAAAGTCCCATTTGAATCATCGTTTCTCATAAAGTCTTTGAAGAACTTATGAATAGTTAATGGTACTTCTGCACACACATTTCTCCCCAATTACTGAGGTTGGAAAAAGGGGATTCTTTGTTTATTAATCATTACAGAAAACCAGAACTTGTATCTTGCTAAAGGTGAGTTATGCTAGATTCTGTGAACAATTATGCTTAATTACTGAGTAGCCCAAAACAGACTTTAGGTAGTTACTAGGAGTGTGTCTCAGCAAGAGCCTGGCGGTACAACACGTATCCTGATACGTGTCTCACGATTTGATACATATCGCAATATATCCCAAGACTGTACCAGAACAATTTTTGACCTTATTTACTTTAATTTATTTATTTTTTAAGAGTTTTAAAAACTACCTGAATATTAATGCATCTATCATTGTAATAAATGGTAAAATTAATTTGATTTAATGATCACAACATTAAGCACTATAACAGGATACTGATGCTGGCAGCAACATGGCACCGAGTTTTGGTTCGGTACCCATTTCTAGTAAAATCTAGACGAACCAGTTACACTTACTTAATTACCAGAAAAAAAGAACTTTCTAGGAATAAAAATGCTCCCCTGGCAGACAAAAAGCCACAACATATAAAGTAGTTTTTAAAGATCAGAGTTTTCCTCGTTTAGATAAAAAGTGTCAATTTTACTTTTTGATACTTAATAGGTGATTTCTCTCTTACTTCAGTCATATATACATTTTTAAGGTGCAAGTTTTAGACTAATTAGTTCGCTTTTTGGAACAATAAATCCCAAACACTCCAACATGAATATGGAGTAAAATAGCACACAATACAGTGGGTTCTTTTTTTTTGTTTGTTCTACTTATTTAGTAATCATTAAAGGAAAAAAAAATGTGCAAGGTGACTTTCAAACCTCTTTAAAGACTTCTAAAACTAAGTTGGCTAAATTCTTTGCAAGTTAAAACCAGCTCACAAGTCGATTGAAAGTCTCAGCTCAAGTCCTGCAGGTCAGAACAGTTTGTCAGTGTCTCCTAGAATGAACCAGCGTTAATCATTGGATATCCTAAGAGATCCTGTGACCTATTGATTTCTATAGAGGCAATCTGAAGCCAGTTTTTCAGCCTCGGCCAGATTTGATGTCATTAAGATGGGATGGAATAAGACGTTATTATTTCTGTGTCAGAGCAGCAGAAATGGAAGATATACTTTTATTGTACAGGAACCACAGGATCAACAGCAAACATTGTCCAAAAATTGTCCAAGTTATGTAAAACACTCCGAAAATCAGAGAGAAAAATGTATATTTGCATCAAAAATAATAATGATCTTTTGAAAAACAGTGAAGAAGAGGGTCTGACAGCTGTTAAAACACATCCGAATCAAACCTCCCGTATTTAAACAAGTTGTAATTAATTTGAAAATAGGTACAGTTTATCAGCTGTCTTCATTTCAGTTATTTACCCTCACTCTATTCGAGTGTCTGGTTTTCAGATCATCTGTTCTGCTTTGTCATCTTTCTGTTGCTCCCATGGTTTTGTCCTGTTTAAGTTTATATATTAAATGTCTTATTTTATGCCACCAAGCCTGGTCGCCTGCATATTGGATTCTATCTGAGTTCTCAGATGCTTGTGATCGATCTACTCCCTAAAATTCGAGTATGCGATGTCCAAGATCACTGAGTCTCAATCTTTTTTAATATAGTAAAGTGTAGTAAAAATACAATTTGGGAACAATGTATTATATATATCAATATAATAATGCTGGATTCTAAGTTCATAAAACAAAAAAACTGAATGAGCAGCGCCACTGTCACCAGAAGTAAACAAATCTTCAACATAAAGTCTCGGTGAAACTTCCCATTTTCAAAATAAAAGTATCGCTTTTCTTTGTTAGGAAAAAAAAAATGACACTAAATTATGACACAATGTCACAAGTTCTAAAAAAACCTTATTTGGTTTAACACTTTAGCTCCAGTGTTTACATTATTTTGGTTATGGTAACTCTTCAACAGTTGACACAATTAGAGAAATTCCAGTGGATTCTGATTGCAGAGAAAAGCTATCTCACACCGATATGCAGCTCTGCACAGCAGCGTAGTAATTACGTAATCAACGTAAATCAGCTTGTTAAGCCGCAGAAAAAAATTTACTTTTTATATCACCAGTATGTAATGCTTAGAATATCAAGTTTTTAATTCTTAAATGATCCAAAACAACAGTAATGTTTATGTTTTTTAATGTTACTGCTTAACTTAACTATTTCTTTCTCTCTTAATCTTTGTTTTATCAGTTTTGTTGATTCTGATCTCCTTTTATAAAAAAAAAAAATATATATATATACATATAGTTATTTATTACATATAATTTTAATTTAGTACATACAGCAGAAAACCATATATATAGCATATACTGAGAAGTAAGAATCGCGGCTCGATCTGTGAATCTTTGAGGTTGAATCATGTGATTCTTGGATAAGAGACCCTGATGACTTTTTTTAAAACTTTTTTTTTAAAGGCCCTGTTCAATAGGGTTTACTAATAATCCTTTTTTACATGGTAAACCCCTTCTTTTGTTTTAAAAATGAGCTTCAGCCTGGAAGTTAGAGTTTTCCCATAAAATGCCTAAACTTTCCAACTGAGAAGTCAGTCTCCTGAACTACAATCATTCGTTCTAGATGGATAGATTATAAAAGTACGCCTCACTTTATAATTATAGTGCTTCTTCTGATCTCTGGAGAAATTACTAATTGCCTTTTTATGTAGTTAAATTAACAAACATTTTTTTTTCTATTCGGGGTATTTATATATAGTGCCATGCTGAAAACAGAAAGCCCTCAAAGCTTCAAGCAAATGTGATCAAAAGGGGAAAAATGTTTTTAACTAAAAAGAGCCTGTGGTGTTACTGTAATCAGCAGGTCTCAAAGATCAGCTATTTAGGCATTGTTGATGCTTGGAGCTATTAGTTTAGTAAGCTGGGGAAAAGTCTGATGTTTACCCCTGCTACCATCAGATATTGCTCCATCTAATCTTCTGTTTCCTCATCAATCTGGAAACCCCAGCGCTGTCCTTCTGTCCCACACCAGAAGATCACCTGAACACATCTCTGATGGTGCTGAGTCCCTCATAACCAGCAGTTGACATACGAAATAAATAAAACATATCCTAGAATGAACATTTTGTAAAAGCTATGCCACAATTTACATGTCACTTTTTTTATTGTGCTATTTTTGGGTAAACATTTGAAAGAGCAGACCGTGAAATTAATTTTTAACATTACTGTACACGGCCTGAGGGAGTAGGTGATAGGGTTAAAGTAATGCGATGTAGCCCATTTCCATTCAGAAAGAGATGGAAAGCAATTTAGAATTTGGATGTGGGGGAGGGCACTTCACAAGATAACTTCAAAGCCATGTGAAATCTGCATAGCAATGCATTACTCTGGCATGCTGGGAAAACAGACTGCTGGCCTGTTCTCACCAGGGAAATGTTCCAATTATTAGATAATGTTCAGAACATGGATTAGAGCTTTGCAGGAGTCAGGATGCTCTTTAAGTGAAGATGCTACGATTAGCATACATTTAGGCTTCCACAGCTATGCTTGAAATTGACAAATTTAGTCTGAAGGAAAGGCCCCGGCCACTTACTTACATAATAACTTTAAAAATGTTGTTGTGCTTATGGAGGAAATTGCACTGGTTGAGAATAATAGCGAGGTATTTTTGTACAAATGGGACATTATGTAATCCCTAGAGGAAAAAAACAACAACCCAAAAACAAGGAAAGCTTCATGAGGACTGAACAAAAACACATTTTAATTGTAGGTGAGTTTCCTTTCACTATAATTAGTCAGGCATAATAGTTTCCACCACCAACCTCCTCTTATAAAAATGCCAGAGCAAACAAAGCTTCCACAATCGGCTCCACTTTTCCACCTTCAGCGCCACTCACAGATGACCTGTCCTTTTCGCTGATTTGTATCCGAGAGAAAGACAAAAAATTCTCACAGCTTCAGTTCTCTCACCTCATCCTAGCTGAACTTTACTTACCGTATGTCTTTCTGTTGCAGTGGTCAAACATTTGAAGAGATGGGGGTTAAAATGGAGAACAGAGTGCCGTGGTAAACTTCTCACTTCCTTATTTCTACATTAAGTATATTGTGTTCTGGCCAGAATCTTTTGGTTTTCATAAAAAAAATCACAAAATAGAAAGGTTAAAACAGAGGCGTTAGAATCCAGGCCTCGAGGGCTAATGCCCTATATGTTTCCCAACCAACCAGCCATTGGCGCTCCCGATTGGCTAACCACACCTGATCCAGGTAATCAGGAGCAGGTTGTCCCTCAAGACCTGGGTTTTGTTCGAATACCCTCCCTAACCCTTAAGGACTATAATCCCCTGGATTTCAAAGTCAATTCAGACACAATGTTCAATACTTTTATTTAGTTTTTTTTTCTAAACGACGGATATGTCGTCATCGATTTCACAAAGTCAAAATCGAATCAATACGAACATTTCATGACATCTATTTATGACTCCACTGTGTTCTGATGGTGTAAAATGTGGATGGTTGATTCAAAAATTACATTTGAACACGTTCAAAATTGTTCAACCGCGATGCATTTTGGTCTATATTTGCAAATCTAGTGAGCATTGATGTACGCTAGTTTTTCGAAAAGACTTCTGGAAAATTTTTAGTGTATTTGATTTTGGAATTAGTAGATTCGGAAAGCACTCGAAAATGGCAAACGCACTATATAGTGCACTATATTCAGACATAGCGCTGGATTAACCAATCTGAGGATAAACTCACAATCTTGTAGCAACTTCTTGTCACTGTTGAAGAAAGATTGCTAATACGTTTTTCCAACTGAAAAATGTATTGTATGAAATATGAAATGTCTCCCAATATGAACGTCTCCTTACTGAATACTGAAGTGCCCCAGATTTTGTCTGCTGAATTCCTTTGTCCTGACTACAGTGAAAAAGTCATGAACCAAATAATAAACGTTAAAGGGCCTTTCACGGTAAACTATATCCATATAAATTATTATATATTATCTTTGGCACACCAAAGGACAAATTATTTATGAAATTAGTTATTTTCGTGAACTCTTTTAAGTAAGATGCCTCGACCTCTGAGGCTCCGCCTACTGCTCCGTCCATTTTACGGCAAACTCTTGTTAAACCTGTTAAATGGAATTGTGAATTTAAAATGAAAGTGAAATTAAAATTAAAATGAGACTCTTTCCGGATGGGCTGTTCTCAATTTGTGACATCAGCTATTGCAAACGTGCTCGTTTTCTTGGGTTGGCAGGGGCTGGTGCTCAGAGGGCAGGTTTTTTGAGGAATACTCAGAAATGCGTGACTGGGTCAAAATACCACTTTGGGTTTGTTTTTAGTGAGGAATGAACTTTTTAATACACATTTGACATCTCAAAATGTTGATTTAACATGATAAAAGCCCTTTAACACTATTTTTAACAGTGGTGTCAACAGAAATCACTTGCAATGATTCTATTTACTTCATTAATTGTTGTTGATAATACAAGTCATAGTCAACTTTTTTTTTCTAACGATCCAATTAGATCCAATTCACTGACCTTAAATAAATCCAGGACATCTTTAGCCAAAATTAATTTTCTAATATCGATTTAATTGATTTATTTAATCTAAAACCATTTAATATTAGTATAGGTCAATTCGATTAACAATGTACCAGATTGATCTGGTTGGAGAGTAGAAATTTAAAAGGATATATCGATTAATTGCTACGCCCAAAAATACAGTGTTTTCCAGGTTAATAACAATAAACTTTATTATTTTTTTATATGAAATGCTGCACTACGTCACCTGTAAAGTTATAAAGCTTTCACATATTGGTGAAACTTTTGATTTCTTTGCCTTTTGATTTTATTTAAAAATGTAAAAGGGTCTGATAAAAACCTTTTAAGAAAAAAAAGATCATTAAGGGTATTTAGTGCTTGTCAAGTTGTTGCCGTGTAAGAAGAAAGCTCAAACCATAATGAACTGCAGAGTTATTTGTCTAGATAATTGCTGACTTTCTCTTCTGGCTCCTTTTTTTTTATCCCAGTTCCATTCTGGTAAGTGAGATACATAAGCACTACAAATGAACATGCTTCTCATCATCTTTATCTGAGGGCAGTGATAATTACCATGTCTTCTTTATTAGTGTTTAAAGAATGGTGCTTTCATTTAGGCTTGAAGACGTTTTGTCTCTTGGGAGTCATTTCATCATTTTGTGAAGGCTTTAATCTGCGTTCAAAGTAACTCTGCTATTTACTGTTCTGAAAGGGAAAAGTGTCGTGATGGACTGTTCAGCAAATCTTTTTATTAGCATATAAAAAATCTTGCAACACCTTTTTTATATATGTTAAAGGTAAAAAGGCTTTGATACAGTTTTGTACAAAATAATGCTTTTTTGTAATTATAGATTAATGTACGTCATGCAGTTTTTCAAGTACTTCGATTGCAATCAAACTGATAGAGCAAAAATAAAATTTTGCAGCAAATACACATTGTTGTGTTGTTTTCTTTTGGCAAACTTTTCACCCAATTCTAATCTCCATGTTTAGACAATTAGATATTTGTCTGCTATTTAGTTAACCGGTTGAAAACAGTGTGAATTCCGTACTCTCTGACAAAACCAGTGGTTTGACAACGTCTTCAGCTATGTACACACCAGGTATGTGTAGCGCGTTCAAGAACGTGCTGGTTTTTGAAGGCGCTTTTAGAACCAGTGTTCACACCGGCAAGGCAAGTTTATTTTGTATAGCACATTTCATGTACAGAGACAATTCAAGTGCTTTATATAAAACATTAAAGGTCTCTCACTACTTGATACTAGCGCATGTACTCACGACTGGAAGAGGCTTGGTGTGAAATGATGAAGTAGTGCAAATCTTGTGAATCTTGCTCCAGGCTTTTTCTTTTATAGCTCTATTCCAATACATGAAAGAGTTGGTGTTGTATAATTCCAGTCGGGCACAAACCACAATTATTAATTTCTCCTTCACAATCAGTGTCTTCTTTTTTCCTGACTCCGGTTTTTTTAGGAGTTTTTCCTTACCGGGAGGGAGGGTCTAAGGGCAGGGATAACCAGATTTATTTAGTCTTAGTTTTTAACTATTGTTCAGATTTTGAAGCCCAATGAGGCAATTTTCTTTGTGATTTTGGGTTATATAAATAAAATTGAATTGGATTGAATTTTCAAACAGTTGACAATTCCATGTTTTGAGGACATTACATATGTGTCACTACCAAATCTGAGCCCCTGATTGGTCAAAATTTAACCGGTTTAATTTTCATTGTGCATTAAATCACTGCACGTTTTGTTTGTAGAGCCTGCACACAAACTTCAAAACTTGTGTAGTGCCACATGAACACAAGAGGAAGCCCAAAAGGTGCACATGTGCCCATTTACAGTAAATAAATAAAATAAAAAAAATGTCGGACACCGCTACACGTTAGCTGCATTATTGTTTCCTCAATAACATCCAACCAAATATTTTGACAGCACTGTGTACCTCTACTTTGACATCAGTAAGCACAACTAAATTAATCCATTAGACACTCTGGTGCATTGTTGTTTTTTATATAGTGCAGAAATTACGATACCTAGAAAAATTTACCTAATGGAAATTATTTGCATTTAGCTAAACATATGAAATCATAAATTCTTGCTAATGCAAAAACATTGCAAACATTAAAAACGAAGGTTGAGCAGAGGCGCACAGATGTGACAAAAGCAATGTGCTGACAAACACTGAAAACAAACACACCAGAAGAAAAAAGCTGGCAAAATGAGCTCCAGGTCGCCAGCAGGGAGTAAACAGTATGAAAGAGTTTCATTGCTTTGAGTTAGCATTTGAAAGGAACAGGCATGCGTGGATGTCTCAAGAGAAAAGCAAAAAGTGCAGTAAACAGAAGCTGCAAACAGATCAAAGTAACAATATCCATGTAAACCTCAAAGAATACTCCCAAACACCTAAAGGGATTTGTTGATGGGAAGGGGGTGGCAGGAGAAACCTACAGGGTGGAGGCAATATAAGGAGGATTTAACCCGTTATATGTGTGTCTGTATCTCCTTATACGAAATGATGGAAGGACTGCATTTCCATTCTAATGTTGGATCAAACTACTTAAAATGTAAAACATTAAGTGCAGCAAAAGTTCATTTTAAAAACAGTCTCTTGGTCTCGACTTTAATTAAAGGATGCTTTTAGAACAGACCTGAATTGTTTACATTGAGAAAAAAAGCCCAGCTGCAGTGTGGCTCTGAAAATGAGCTTTGTACAACACTTAATTTGTCCTTGCAAGGATTGAAGGGAGAGAATACCCAGCATGCCTCCCCGTGTGAACTTGGATAAGTCATTAAATCTCTTCCTCGGCTGTTTTCTTGGCAGGTGTTTGGGATCCACACTGTTACGAGGGAGTGAGAATTTGGTTCCCACTGAAGTGAGGTCGGATTTACTCTCCAAGGACTTCCCTGGGATGACATGATCAGAATCCCTGACAAAAGGCTGAGTGCTATACGTTCTATAATAATAATCAACAAGATAACCCCCTCCTCTCCCCCCAGTCAGGGGATGAAAGGTTTCCCAATTTAGATTTTGCTGACAGTGCAGTATAGCTTCATCGAGCAGAGACCTTCAGAGAAGCAGAGCTTTAGTGTAGTCAAAAAAAGAGTTGTGATGTAGCTTTTTTAAGTTTTGACAAATTGATTAAAATTTTTTAATCAGTGTAATGTAGTATATGACATTTAAAGTCAGATGGCAGCAGTAGTGACAATGATTCAGACTGCAAAGGTTTATTGTTTAAAAGAGAAACCACCCTCAACCATGTTTATGAGCTAAGGCCCAGAAAAACAGACTGTTGCTCTTGGCTGGGTAGAGAGCTCTTCAAAATGTGGCAACCAGTAAATGAAACTGAGTGGAGGAGTGGAAGTTGGGGAAAAAGTCTTTTTTTTTTTCAGAAAGCCTTGGAAAAGGATGGGTGGATGCACAGAATGCATTTTTGTGAAGTTCCTTCGTTAAACAAAAGCAATCTACACACCAATTCATTCATTCTAATAACTTTGTTGCTATATTTCCAAATTACCAATACATGTTTGCTGTCATTGACACTCCTTTGTTTTTATCGTCACGTTTTCCTGTTAGATGTATTTTGTACTTGTCCATTGAAGAGACACGAGCTCCTGCAGAGAATCACTGCAGGTAGTTATCATTCACAGTCTTGGTATGGAAGAGCAATCTATCCTGTGTCTGCTGGTGCTGAGGGTGTGCTGGTAGTTTGCCATCAGACTATTCCCGTTAGGGAATCTGCCACTTACTTGTAACGCATGATTCACTGTGCACACAACGAGGTACTCAAAACACAATTCTCAAACTACCACCGTCACAGACCTCTCTTTAAGACTAATGGAAAATTCTCATGCCATTGGCAGATTTTCTTTAAACATCCACTCCAACTATGTTTTTTCTATTAATTGTTTGTCAGGGCTGCCACC
>NC_050512.1:15715859-15716098 GCF_002922805.2 Oryzias melastigma
TCTGACATTTCGCACAGAAACTCTCCCCAATGTAGGCGGACAAACGTACGACGGAGTATTAGGGCCACAAAAAAAAAAGTAATATTACAACTTTTTTCTCGTAAATTTACGACTTTTAATCTCGTAAATTTACGAGAAAAAAGTCGTATAGTTATGACTTTAAAAGTCATAGGCTTATATTTACGACTTTTAATCTCGTAAATCTACGAGATTTAAAGTCGTAAATTTACGAGAAAAAA
>NC_050512.1:15716195-15728851 GCF_002922805.2 Oryzias melastigma
TGATTAATTGACTATTAAAATAATTATTTATAGCAGCATTGATGTTTATGTAGTTTTCAGCCAAAACCCCAAAATTGTGTTATTTTAAAAAACACTTTTACTGCAGTAGTTGATTGAAAATTCACCTTCGAGTTGTGGGCGGGACTGTTGGTACAGAACAACCCCGCCCCTTTTCCCCCTTCCCGTCACTGAGAACTGAATTTGCGCTCTCCCCTGCAAGCTTATTGCCCCAAGCGACCATCATTGGCACAATAAAAACAAGTCTTGGAGCTATACAGACGTACAGTTTTGAGCCAGATACCAGCCAACGATGAGGAAGATGAAGACGTAAGTGAGGGGGTGAAAAGGAAAAGTGAAGAAAGCAGAAAGACGTTTGGCCGGCTCAGGTCAGCTGGTGCGTCAAGCTTTTTATCTGATCCTTATGCAACATAATTTGAGAAAAGAAATACTCAGAAATGCAATTTTAATCTGAAATTCTACTACATATGTCCTCCATCATTGTCAGGACTCACTCAGCCATGTCCTCCGCCGACCACCAGAGGGAGCCCTCTCCTGAGTTTTAACCAGCTTCTCTTCCTCCCTCCAACTCCCATCAGCCTTTGCTCCAGCCTTCTCCATGTACAGCTGTTCATCATCATCATCATCAGACTCACCAGCATATATACACACTCCAGGCCACAGTTCTATGTGAAGTCTTGATTCTGTTTACAGTCAGTCTGAGCAATTCTCCTAGTTCGTCATGGTCTCTGTGTTTATTGACCCACGCCTGTTTATACGTCTCCCTGCCTTGCCTCTTTGGTTTTGACCTTGCCTGCCCTTTGACGGCGACTATGTCTTGCCCTTGCTCTGTTAAATTAAACCGTCTGCACGTGGATCCAAACGTCTCAGCCTCTGCATTACAATCATGAGTAAAAAATGTAACAAAAACATATTAAAAACACCAAGAAATTACTTTCATTGACAAATGAAATTCTTTGAATAAAAAAAATAAATAAATAAATCAGTCAATGTGGTAAAAAAAAAACTACCAAGAATTTTTGGTAACACTATAAGAAGCTTTATTAACACATTAACAAACATTATTATATGTTTCTGTTAGTAAGACATTTATTAGTACAATAAGCCAAATAAAGTCTAACAAGTTTAATAACTCATTAACATCTAAAGTGAGACCATTGTTTACAAAGACCATATTAATTAACTACTTACAAGTTAAAAAAATGCATCAACTATCTATGTCAATATTATATTGAGGGTTTTGCAGCACCTCATCTAAAGTGTTACTGAGCTCTTATTTCAGAAAAACAATTCTAGTCACTAAGAAATGTTTTCTTAAACTAAGATTATTTTGCTTTGGACATTTTTTTGTGATAAAACTATTTTCAAGCAAAAAATAAGAACTTTTTTTTTTTACTTTCATAAGATTTAGTTTTTGCAATCATCAGATATGAAAACTTAAAGAATTTTCTGTCAGCTTTTGCTTTTCAAGACTCATGATTTAAGAATTTGTTTTTATTTTTTTATATAAATAAAAAATGATCATTCAAGCAACACATTTAGGTAAATTTAATGAAAAATGGATTGCTTTGAAACAAGGTGACACTGTTAAAAACCCATTTAAATTGACAATGCTTGACATAGATTTGAATACATTTTTCAGTAAGATTAATGCAGTGTTGGAATATGATTCACATTTTTATTAACGCTTTAACCTGTAAAAAGAAGGATAAAAATAACAAACTCTGTCAAAGCTACAAGCAGTTAAGAATCCTAAATGAATAAAGAACCACCATCTGTTTTGCCAAGTCCATAGCAAACCCCTTCCAGCACTAAATGTATAAATCTATTCTATGACTTTATTAGGTGTAGATGTTGCTGAGGGGCAGAAGCTGAGTCTGAATCTGTTTGTCCTTATCTTGATTGATCTCTGCTGCCTGTGTGACGGTAACAGTTCAAACAGAGGATGCCCTGGGTGTGAAATTTCCTTTAAAATGTTCTGAGATCTTCTGAGACAGCAGACACTGTAGTTCATCTGGAATGAAGAGAGGGCAGTTGAAGGTCTTCTGGGCTGTACGTCTGTTCTGCACAGCTGTAATGGAATACGATTTATTTGTATGGCATGATAGTCAGACAAGATAGTTCAAAGTGCATGGAGCAAAAATTAAACTGAAGGAGATACTTTTGAAATTCTGATGACCACTTGAAAACTGTAAATGGATCCAGTTTAGCAGCGTTCTCTGTGATGCACGTATGAAAGAACACCACCGGTCTCAGAGAGCCCCCTCAGGAAGTACAGCTTTTGCCGGGTTTCTTCAGAAGCTCGGAGGTGCTCACACTTCAGGTTAGTTTCTCCTTGATGTGAACTCCCATGAAGTGAAAGTCTGCCACCCTCTCCACGCCGTCTCTACTAATGATTAGTGTTGAAATAGATGTTTTTTTATTTTTTCTTCCTGTCAGCCCTTCCGTTTTCATGGTGTTGAGGAGGAAGCTCTTCTCCCAGCACTATGCTGTCGGCTGCTCCACTTCACCCCAGTAATACTCAGCCCCCCCTTGAATTAGTCCCACCACTGTGGTGTCATCCGCAACTTGGCAATGGTGTGACTGTAAAGGATTGAGGTGCAGTCTAGCGTATGGAGAGTAGTAGGGGGCTTAGCACGCAGCCCTGTGGGGAGCCAGCGTGGAAGCTGAGGGCTGTATGTACGGGAAAGGATTGACTTTAAAACACTGATATTTGAGTCACATTTTTTATTAAAAAGTAATTTATTGTCATTTTTAAACAAAAAAATATGTTAGTTTTTGACCACTAATAGTTCAAACCTTGTTCAATTTGACGTTGAGGTTGTTTGAAAATTTTTTTAAAAATGAACAAACACCTTTTCATTATGCAAACTAAACAAAGACATTTAGATTAAATTCATGTATATCAAATCAGAAATCAAAATTAATTTTAAATAGAATATAAACAAAGTTAGTAGCTTTCTGCAGACCACTTTTTCAAAGAATTATATAACCATAGGAGTGAAAGCTTCAGTCAGTGTTTGGATTTAACCTTTAATAAATACATTTAAACATGACAAAGCCATAAAGAAATGGAGAAACAAAAAGACGACGGAGTAGATGACAATAAAGAACTGAAATACACTGAAATTAATTAATGCTGTGGTCAGAAATACACCTGCCATTGTGCGATGGGGCAAAACTGGCAGAATCTTCAAGCCAATTTTGCCCAATTTTTTCCAAAATCGTTTCACCCTTGCAAGGATTGAAGGGACAATACCCAGCATGCCTCTTTGTGTGAACTTGGATAAGTCATTTCCTCTCCTCAAATCGCAGCTGGTTGTTCTAGATATGGGCAGCCACCATCCGGAGACATTTACACATGGTCCAGTCAGAGCCCTTCCAGCTGTTGCCCCATTCTGTAACAGCATCATCCATTTTTACACACCACCTGCCAAACTTTGACGTTTTCCTCTCCGGTTCAAGACTTACTGAACTCAACCTTTGCTGTGCAGTGATCAAGTCATGCTCCCAGCTTTCATAACTAAAGTCTGAGGCCCAACATGGTTTCACACCAAACAGCAGTCATTCATTGATTGAAGGGCCAACGTGGGTGCTCTCACAACAGCTTTTCTTTTTTTTGACCAGCTGACATCCTTGGCAGGTTGCACACCAGCTGCGTACACGAACTAGACTGTCACTCAACTTTAGAAATCTACTGGATGGATTAGGGTGTATCTGTGAGCATTTGCTTCATTTGGTAGAAAACATCAAAAAGTCATCCTAACTATTCAAATTTTTATCAATTATACTGTAATTTGCCTTTTTTTGTTTTGTAAATGGTGGCACAATTTAACAACCCCTGTCTTGTTATTTATTGAAGTTTAAGCCTTACTTCCAACATGTTTTTTTATACATTATGCAGTCATTTAAAGAACAAAACACCATTAAAAGACAGTGCACTTTCTATGTTAAGGTGCATTTAGAGATTAACTGCTAAAAGCTAAAGTGGGTTTTTGATTGTTTTCTGCTCCAAACTATTATCGAGTGTTCTGTGTGCAGGATGGTGACACCAGAAAGGGAGCAGGTGTCATGTTCTTAGCCTTTCTGTTATCTCTGCTTGTGAGTATCACCTTCTGCAGCTTGCTCTTTCTAGCCGATATCTGGAGTGCTTAGCTCCTACATACACATGCTCACTTCTTATCACAGGCAGACCTTGGAAACGTTTGTCCCTATTTCCATATTTGACCTTTCCTGCAAGAATTGATTAATTACATCCCATGATACTGCACAGCTACTCTGAAACCAGCATGGGGCCTTTTTTGGTCCCAACATTTGAGCCTCTGGCTTACACTCCCTTGCTGTTCCCTTACCTCAAGTTTGTCTTCTTCTTCTTCTTCTTCACCTGGGTGCATAACAACCATCTTTCATCCACTTTTAAAACTCAGTCAGAGCTCAGGAGTTGTGACAAGTCATTGGGAAGGAATCCTTCAAGGCCTGTGAAACCCCTGGAGATAATGCCATTCTCCCCTTCATGAGAAATCTTCTTGTAAGTGTCACAGACTGTTAAACAGCTGAGGAGAGCTTGAAACAGACAGAACTATCCCCTTCAAAGGAAAATACGGCAGACTAGGTTTAGATTCAGCCAAGTGCCACACTTAAAAGAAGTCAAATATAATCATTAGACGTCNNNAAAAAAAAAAAAAAAAAAAATAGAAAAGGTGTCAGGAGGATACCAAAAAACTGAGTTATTTTACTGTAGAGTTCACTAAAAACTCTCCATCAGTCTTGAAGTTGTGAAATGTGTCGTGATAAAAGTAAACATTATCTTAAGAAAAGCATAAAATAACTTAGTTGAATATAGATGGCTTGGATCAAGTGAGTTTTGTTCATTTTCACCTGTAGTGGTTCATGAGTCTCGTACCGTCTATGGCTGAAATGAGAAAAACTTAATCCTATCATTTTCAATATTGTTCAACCATTAACCCCTTAACATGGATGAATACATATGAATACATAGTGCTTTTTTCTACCTTCCTTGAAGGCCCAAAGCGCTTTACAGTCACAGACCCATTCACACACTGGTGGTGGCTCCGCTGCCGAACACTGGTGACAACCTTCCACCAGAGGCAATGTGGGGTTCACTGTGTCTTGTCTTCAAGGCGGTTGACTCCTGATGGGAAGATTCCCATCAGGAGTCAACCGCCTTGTCTTTGCACCACGGCCGCCCCATCAAATCAAATCAAATAATAAAATCAAACTTTATTTATTAAAAGTGCTTCTCATATCTTGTACAACCCAAAGCAGTTTACATTTAAAAACATAAAAACATATACAATAAAAACCCAACTCAGCCTTTACCCTCTTCCCCCTCTCCTCCACTAACACATACAATCCATGAATACTTATAAAAACAACTTCTAGATTAAACTTATAAAATAAACGTAAAAAACCATTTACATTTACATTCGTTTAACTACCGTAACTCATCTACTGTTCACATAATGAACAAAATTCCAGCGTATTCTGAAGCTGAAAGAGAGACTTCGCACTGGAAAGAAAATCTGTCAATGACTCACAGTGTGTTTCACATATCATAGAAATAAATAGTCCTTTTTTAAGTTTGTTTTGTTTAAATTTGAAGTTTTTATCTCACTGGTCACTCAGCTCCTCAGTTTCTCATCATGTTACTGCAATTCTTGGCTTTCTTTATGTAAAACATTGTTCCATCTGATTTCCTAAACTTCTCATTCATTTATCCTGATCTTGAAATAATAAAATGACAGAAAATTACATAATTATATGTTTCTTATACAAATAAACTGCAGCAATTTAGTGCACTAAAGGCTTTTTAAAAGAGCAGCTTTCACTGTTACTGTAACTCTCCATGCCTATTTTTCACTTGTCACTGAAATATGTAGCAATTGAGGCAAAAATATCTTGATCAGCACTTACATTCCAACTTTGCAAAAAATAGAGTTTGACACAAAGGTGGAATTTCACAATGCCCAGAATTGACAGACGTAATACTTTAAGTCATTGGTTACATGCTCACCATGAGCCAACAGTCAAATTGTGAGTGAAAGCTGTAAGAAAAAGGTAATATATATATATATATATATATATATATATATATATATATATATATTTATGTACATAATATGTATTTTAAGTTTTTTTTTTGACAGCAGGGATTTTCAGAAATGTCACTTGAAAAAAAGTCAGTTGACTTTGTGCATTAAACTTTCCCCAACAATGTTAAGTGATTAAAGTTCAAAATATCTTGTGTTATATGGTCTTATACATTTTTTCTAATGCAGATTAGGGTAATAAAGGCTATTTTGCTTGCAACAGTGACATTAAATATTTAACAAAGACAGGCCCTTAGTTACAACATCACGAGCACTGCACACACAGAAAACGCCACTCAAACAGTGTGTGATGCGTTCAAGAACACGCTAAGTAAAGGTTTTTGAATGTGCTTTTAGAATAGTGTTCACACAGGTCTAGCACTATCCAATACTAGCTCATATACTCACAAGCTGAATTTACATGGATTTCCATGCATTTAATTGCTGCATATTTTGTAGGTAGAGCTCAAAAACGGAATTATAAACTTCCGTAGCAACAAGTGAATGGAAGAGTTTTGAATGTGGAAGCCTGAAATGTCGATGTGTGCATTGACATGAGCTGCATTCATGTCGGTCGGCTCTGTGTGGCACATTCAAGAACACTCAGTGTCATGAACGCACATTCAGCCAACGGTGTTCACGGAGGGGGAGGGGATTCTTCTTTTGTTTTTTTTTACTTGTCCGCCACCTACAATTGGTAGAGGCTTTGTGCAAAATGTCAAAGAGGTGGAAATCCTGTACATCTTGCTCCAGGCTTTTTCTCTCACAGCTCTTTTCTGATATATGAAAGACTTGGTGTCATATGATTCCAGCTGGGCAAAAAAAAAACAACAACAAAAAAACAGATATTAACTTTTTTGTGATGAAGTTTGCAAGGGACGCTAACCACACATCACTACAAAATCAGAGTCCCTGATTGGCGAGAGGTCAGCATTGTCACAATTTAGAGTCAAGAACTTCCATCGCACGATCAACGAACCCCCGTTTGCACGGAGATTCCGCAACTGAACTTAAAAATGTGTTCAGTAAAGCCAGATCTGTGATACTGTCATACTTAAAGTGTAGTTAATTTTGCAAACTCCAGCTCTGACTTCTCCAGTCTTTTTCCACTGGTGCATTTAAATTAGAGTGTAAGAGTTACTTTTTTACTGTTCAATTGTGGTGTGATAGAAGAATAGACCTCATTTAGTTTCAAGATGGGATATCCCTCAATGCTAATAACACTGGGAAGACTGGGAAGTCTGACGCCCTGAAGACAGGGTTAGAGAAAAGAACTCCATCAAAGTTTAGATCCATCACTCACAGCAGCAGTCATCCTCTCTAATAACTTATCTGCCAGCAAAGCAGTACGTTCAATTGCAGGTCACTATTACAGACTGTATCCAAAAACAACTTGGGAAATTATTTATTACCCCAGCCACCAAACTGTTTAT
The DNA here is from genome assembly GCF_002922805.2 of Oryzias melastigma. Classification (NCBI taxonomy): domain Eukaryota; kingdom Metazoa; phylum Chordata; class Actinopteri; order Beloniformes; family Adrianichthyidae; genus Oryzias; species Oryzias melastigma. Next base: position 15,723,757 of record NC_050512.1, read on the forward strand.
CTGTGATGTCTTTCTGCTGTTTTTTTATTTTTTATTTTGTCCATTTCGGCCAACGCTTTTGTTTAGCTTTTAAGAACATGAAGCAGCAAACATAAGCATTAGTGTTGTTGTGTGGAACAGATCTGGTGGATCAAAGCAGCAGACAGCAGTAAAGGTTTGAGTTGTTTATTGTGACCAGAAACCTTAAGTAGGAGAAGGGACTGGACTGGGCTGGACGGGGGCAGGCTGGCTAGCAGGTAGTGATAGAAAAGGGTGAGGCTTATAAAATGCAATCCCTGATGAGGGAGAATGGGTGACAGCTCAGTAGGAGGTGGGACTGGTAGTGAGAAGGGAACCAAACCCTCCGCCCAGCTGCTGCAGAAGTGGAGTAGAAATGCGAATGGATCGCAACAAGTATACAAGTACAGTAAGAATGAATGTGAATGTAGTTGAGTAAATGTGGTTGAGAGAACCACTTCTCAGTGCGACGCGGTTTACCCTTGAGATGGAAGAAAAAAAAAATTCTGGACACACTTGCACTAAAAATGTCCCTACAATTGGAGGGGAAGGGAGAAGGGAAGAATTGGGACTGAGCCTCAGTGTGGTGTGGAAAGGCAGCATCTTAAAGAGCAACGAAGGCCAAAACAAGGGTTCTGAAGTAGATAACTTTCATTGTTGTCTTGATTGTTAGTTTCTAGGCTTTTATTACCAAACAAAAATGTATGATTTGTAACTTTAGTTAACTAACAAACAAGATGTCTATTTTTATTTCCCCCTGTAACACTCCAGTGCTTCAATGTGAATTCTGGACTACCAACATCTGCTCAGAGATTGTCCTGTTTTCACACAGATGAACTGGTGCAAGGTCTCTTTATATCATGAAGTCCAACTAACTTGCTTCTAACATGTCATACACCAGGCAGCATCATCCTTATATGAAAGGCATTGATATATCTGAATCTAGTTATTTTTGACAGGACCCAGATGTTCCATTATTTTCATGGCTTGCATCTCCTCCGTGGCTGCTGCCCTATCTCCCACCATTTTAATGACAAAGAAATGCTCGCAGCCCAGTTTAACACATTCCTCCACTTTCCTATAACTGCATTCCCCCAGGAATTCTACAACTGTACAAATGAGCAAATTGCCGATCAAGTAATAGGCAGCTAATGTGTGATCCATTAGACCTTTTGGGGAGGATCACATGATTCATACAGACTGCAGTGATCAGGAGATCTACAATTTACTCAGTATCTTTATTTCTCTAGTGTTTCACGAGTCAAAGTGCATTAGGTTATAAAAAATGTGCGTGGTATTAGACTGCATCTGTCCTAGTTTATTCTAAAACATCAATCTGTTTTATGCTTTAGGCTGCACTGATGCAAAGAAATGGCTAACATGTACCATCTATCTGTTTGTCCATCCATCCGTCAGTTTAACTGTGCTCCTTTCTTTGACTGTAAATGGGAACACACCGCTGACCCAAAGTTAGCTTTAAAAATAAGGGTGAAGGCATAGTTAATGCAGCCAATATGCCCACTTGCAGAAGGTTATCAGTTATTCCCAGCTGTCTGCAGTTAAATATTTTAAAACTACCAAATGAAAAATGTTAGTAAAAACAGGTGCTGCCAGTAATCCTTAGAACTCCATCAGTATGGCTCTGCGAAAAGTCAATATAGCTCAGTCTTAACTTATGACTGCTCTGCTGCTCCTTGATTAAGCCCTTTAGTACACTATTCATTCTGTAACTAAGCAAAATACCCTTAAAATAAACTCCAGTCTTTAATTTAATAGAATTAAAACTATAATTTAAACATGATAAATTAAATGTATAACAAAATGTTTGTGTTTTTAAATGCTTTGTAAAAGCATTTTTAATGAATAAATGTCTTTTTATTCATTAAAAAGGCATTCTATTAAAAGTTAAACTTGGCTTGAGCTCAAGTACAACCTACACACAAAAATATTGCTATCAAATTAGCATCTGATTGTATATATCCAAAAATCAAATGCTTTCAGATGCTAAGTTGAATGCACAGATGCTTCATTGTTACGGAACAATTCATTAACTGGTAATAAATATTTGAATCCCATACTTGACTCTGCAGTTCCTACACCTGGCATCGTTGTACTCTGTGTACACTGGAGGCTGCAGAATGCACAGAAATCCTATGGCAGTCACTTTATATGCAAATGCTCATGCATTATTTAGTTGCACTTTTGTACATTTGTTACCTCATGAACATCCTCACATTACAAAAGTAAAATATAGGGAGACCTTTCTATTGCTACAGCATAACTTATTTCATTTAAAGTATTAATATTTATTGGGTTTTATTTATACTATTACCTCTAACTGAATAAAAGACTTGGAGAAGTCAGACTGATTTATTTGTTGTGTTGCTCTTCTTTTGCTTATGATGAGTCTGCATTGAGATTGTCTTTCCTCAGATTATCAATATTATTGTGCCTCCTCTGTTTAAAGAAATAGATAAATAAGCGACTGTTGTGCAAAGAAGACTTTTGAAATTACGTTTTTATTCCTTCATTCTTGCAGGTAATGAATGGAGACTGTTTCTTGTGTGGAAGAGCTCCTGCTTTTCTTAATAATTCACTTATTCATCTACACTTCAAAGAAAATGTCAGAAGACTTTAGGGATGGAGACAACGTCAAAAGGATGTGTTCAGTTATGTTTAGCACTCCAGGTCCAATTGATTTTTGCGACTTAAGCTCTTTCGTAACAAAGAAACAGTCTTTGAATTTTTCTTGAAAAAAAAAAAAAAAAGATGAACTGTTTTTTTTTTTTTTGATTGAATGGACCAATATTAATAATTCCTTCTGTTGCAGATAAATCTTTGATCCCTTTCTGAATCTCAGTGAGTACACTGTAATTTATTAAAAATCAAATAATTTTAGCAGAAAAGAGAAAAGGTTTCAGAGAAAAGCCAAGATTTCCTGCATTTTAGCTGAAATAAATATTTGACAAATTTTATTAACAAATGTTTAAATTTATATATATTAAAAAAGACAAACACCATTAGCTGGAACAATTTCATAAATTATTTTGATAGGGCTTTTTTTAAAATGTTTGCAGATGTGATGATGATAAAGCTTACTTCAGGTAAAGTGAAAGCACTGGAGGCAATTGAAAGAGAAGCCCTAAGTCTTCCATACAAATAAATAATACAGGCTATCTACTCTGAAAAGGGTAAACAGAGACTAAAGCAAAGAACCTGAAACCTGTGGGCCTCGGAAAAACAAAAACAACTAAAAAGGAATAAAGACAGGTTCAAAAGACTGCACCAAAATTTGGACGAAACACATTTGAACAAAAAATAAAGATTCATTCATTGACGACTCATAGGAAAATTAGCTTAGTAGTTTATGTCTACATGAATTTTAAAAAGTTTAAATGATAATTTACAATCGGAAAAAATATTTTGTTCGTTTTTATATGACACAGAGGCGTAAACCATCTAACCTGAAGCTTATGGTCACTTGTGAAAGATAAGAAAATATTAGTAGTTTTATCTTTTTTTTAATATTTAAAGTATTTCTCACAAGAAACAGAGTATGGTAAATTGGGAATACTTCTATAAGCAATATGACAGATATCCATTCAGTTAATACCATATGTGTTGACTTGTGGAAAGGTTCTTCAGGGCTGCTTACTTGGCAAACAAACTTTTCATTTGAAAATGTATTTTCCAGCCGCTGTTGACTTCTCAGACTTTACAAAGAGTGTTTGTATGGATTGGATTTAAAGGAATAAAATCAAATTTTAAATAAAGTTCAGAGAAAGAGATTACCAGAGCTGGCTTGTTGCTTGGCTTAACAATAACTGCTCTTGTTGCTTTGTGTGAGCAGTTTAATTGATCCTCCTCTGAAATCACCTGCAGAGCGAGCTTCTTACAAAGTGCAAGAACTCGGGGAGTATTGACGAAATGTTGGGGAGACGTGGATGGAAGTGCATGTGCCATTAAGCAGACAAGACTTGCTTAAAGAACACTGTGTTTTTCAATCAATGTTTTTTCTCTCTCGCAGTACCATGAGAGGGTTTCAATATGCCTGCCTTAATTGTGATTTGGGCTAAGTAATAAATTGTATAGGTAAAGAGACTAATGAGAAAATGTTATTTATTGTGGTTGTTTACAACCCTTAATGCATCTTCTCGCTCTCGTGTTTGAGAGGAAAAGACAGCAAAGATCAGAGCAGCAGCTCAATGCACAAAACTGGAAAAAAACCCTGCAAATTTAGCCATTTTGAATAATCTCTGTAAGAGTGAAAAATAACTGAGTTAAAGCTTACAGATGCCAAATGCATCAGTAAAAATTTGTTTTTCTTTCTTTTTTTGTTGACGTCAAACTCCAAAATATAACTCTCAAAGTATAAAGTTCTCAGATGAGAAAAACAAAAACTAAGTTAACCTGAACATATCTTTCTCAGTGTTAGAGGAAGGTCAAGCACATGAAAAATATTACTGTAGTTCAAAGTACCATTAACAATGGATTTTTTTTAAGAAAAGGGTTTACATTTAGAAACCAAAGTACTTATTGTTTGCTATGTTTTGATCTTTTAGCAGGTCTCCTTTAATGGATGTCTCCTCAATGACTTCCTTTGACAATGAGCCTGAGCTGGCTCATCGTCAAAGATGAGTTTTTTTTTTTTTTTTTTACATATCTCCATAGGCATACTTGCTTTTCTTTCACAATCCCTCATTCAATTCCGATTTTATCATCTGCCTGTTTCCTTTTTTAGCATTTTTTTCCATTCTTTCAGTTTTCCAATGTTCTTTTTTTCCAACCTTTAAACTTTTCTGTTTTCCGTTCTTCTTAGATTTTCCTCATTGCCAACAAGCTTGACTCACCAGGGAAAGGTTTCGTCTATATTTAACCTTTTCTTAAGCATGTTGGGTCTGTTCACAATTCTTACATCTTCATAAATGTTACCTATTTACTTTTCAACAGTTGCTTTTTAAAAATGTATTTATCTTTTGTACTTCAGTTATTTTTTGCTGAATGGACCTTGCTTGGCCACTGAGGTCAAGCAAACCTTTTCACTAGTTTACAAGCAGTAAAGACTTTTTTTAATCATACAGTTTAAAAGAAGCAGCAA
>NC_050512.1:15729001-15729717 GCF_002922805.2 Oryzias melastigma
AAAAAAAAAAAAAATTAATCGCAAACATGGAAAAAATTAATCGCGATTAATCGCTATAATTTTTTTTTTTGTCTCAGTATTTGCCGACCACTAATTATTTGGGATAATCACAATATGAAATCTCACATGAAAACTCTACATGTACAACATTTATTTTTTATTACTGCTGTCAGTCGATTACAAAATAAATTGGATTAATCGCATTTTTGTGTTGGGATTAATCACGATTAATCACACTGTTTTACCAGGTACCGCACTGGACCGTGGATCAAATAGTCTGTTTTTTGGGAAAAAGTGACCTATTTTGTTTTTGTTTCCAAATTCCTAATTTTTAAGTAATTTTCCAGCATATTTTTAGGATCTTTCTATGTTTATATTTTCCATTTTGTTGCATGAACCACAGTTGAAAAAAAAGACTCTAATTAATCATTTGTTGTCATATTTTGATCTATTTTTTCTGACAAATACTTTTTATTGGGTATATTATGTATAAATATTATCCGTTTAACTTTTTATAGAGAGAATGTTCTAGGGTTAAATATGATTATGGCGTTTTTAGCTACAATCATAAAACCTATATTGTTTTCTAGAAGATAGATTCTGCAGAGTGGCAGAAGTTTAATGCCTTTAATGTTGACGCAAAGCAACCCCGCCCCCTTTCCTCTCCCCATTGCGGGTGAGGGAGCTTGTGGCCCGACTTGCCTAACCTCCAAGTC
>NC_050512.1:15730269-15768782 GCF_002922805.2 Oryzias melastigma
ATTTCTTTTGTAAGCGACCATGGTATAAGCGGGATGATACCCGACAAAATCTTTTAAGATACGCAGTGAAAGCCTGAACCGCAGAGTTTTTTCTACAAAGATCTTCTGCATGTTATGTTGATTTGTGATAATCATTTTTTTATAATTGTAAGTAAGAAATATTCTAAAATTTTTGCATCTTTGTGCCGAATGTACAGCTTTCCTAGACTCTACCTCACATCTCAACTGTTGGAGACTTTCCATCCAGCCTGAGTAGAATAAAGTGGGTATAGAAAATGAATGAACAGTCCAATAGCAGAAAAAAGCTTGCTTCTAATTATAGGCTTGTACTTGTCAGGCATGACATTTAATGGTCAGACCAACACTGCTGACCACATTGCTCTGTTAAAAGACCTCCCCTTTCTACATCAACGCACAGAGAGAGTTACAGAAGAAACTTAGGGAGATGGAGATGAAAGGAGACAAGAGATGAATAAATCACAGCTGCTTTCTCTTCATTTTGTATTTCAGCTAATTCATGTCACTTTAAATATGTTCTGGTTCCATTTGGAAAATATGAACCCAGGTGACATTTATTCATGTAGCTCCACGGGGAACCGTAAGTGATTTGTCATTTGTGCCACTTTCTGCGGCCACAACATAAATAATACTGCATGACTTATAGTGTAATTATTCCGGTATTGGAGCTCTTGATGGCCACACCCTCTTGGATCTATCTCCATGGTGCTGAAATCACTCCAGCTACTCTTGATTCATTCATGCCTCAGCAGTTTTATGCCCTGTAAGGAATGCTTTGCAGCATTCTTTCCCCAAAGTTGTATTTTGCATCCTTTGCTGCTGATTTGTTCTTTTCATATCTCACTTGTCCTCTCTAAAATAATAATTTATTGGTAGTTTATGAAATTGTCTGAGATGGTCTTGTAAGGCTACATCTTAAAATGAATTTCCACTCTGTGCAACATATTTCCCAACTGGTTTGTCAATTTACATTTATTACTCTCCAATGGATCACCAGTTGGATTCACATCAAGCAGGGAGGCTCTGGAAAGAAAAGGACAGGAATTTTAAATAGGAAATCAATGTTTCCATTTGTATGCAGTTTAAGAACAATGGTTTGCAAGATAGAGCTAATACAAAAAAGGGTTAATTGAAGCAATTGTTTTTTTCCTTTCTGATACTCCCTGAAGGGTTTGCTACAACAAAACATACTCACAATTCAACTTCATTTTGTTGGCAGATACCCCTCTTGGCCCAACCCTCTGCATTTACTCAGACTTAGGACGAGCATATGGTAACACTGAAAAACACTGAACGTGGTTGAAGTTACTTATGCTACCTGGAAATCCCAGATGGTCTTCGATAGAAAGATTAACCAGACCCGACCTTGCTTTGCTTCAAAGAACAGCCGGTTGGTTTACTAAAACAATATAAACATCTAAAAAAACTCACCAAACTGACCGAAGATTCTTCTTCTGCGTTGCTGTCAGTTGTAAATACTGATACACAAACCTACAGTGACCTCTAGTGGTTGCTGCTTCTTGACCTGACCATGGCTATGTCTGAATTCTCAACCTAATCCCTAACTACTAAAAAACTGTACAGTGCGGGACAATCTAGTGCCCTGGATTTGAAAAGCAATTCGGACACGATGCTCACTACTTTTCTCTCTTTTTCTTTTAGACTCCAGATATGACATCACCGATTTCACGAAGAAAAAATCTAATCAATCCAAACATTTCACGACGTCCGTTTATGACTCCACTTTGTTCTGATGATGGAAGTGTGGATGGTTCATTAAAAATGTACATTTAAACATGTTTTGCAAAAATTGTTTGACCGCAGTGCATTGTGGTCTATATTCGCTAATCTGACGAGCATGGATGAACGCTAGTTTTTTGCAAAGACTTCTGGCAAATTTTTTAGGAACCCGATTTTGAAATTGTAGATTCAGACAAAACTATGCAAAAAAACAAAAAAAAAAACATGACTAATACTCCAAAAAATACAGTATTTCATTTCATATCTGGAGACATTGCAATGTTTTTGAAACCAGGTCCTTGGCGTTTTTAGTTGTTTAGTTTATTTATTGTTTTTTTAGACAAAACCTCGAGACTTGCTTGATTAACTCAGATAACAGACTGGACTTCTGGATTTAACTTTCACTTATGATTTCAAACCTGAAAGTGAAATGAACATCAGATTGTGATGAATAATTTGATGTAAAATAAACATGTCTTGGTCTGTTTTTGTTGTTGTATTTGGTTATTAGTTTTGTATTTTTTGTGGGAGAAATCTGTGAATGTGTGATGACTTTGTCACACTGACATACTCCACACACTGTACAAACAAACTTGTTAAATCTGTAATTTTGATCATTGTGTGTGAGGTCTCAAAGCTTTTTACCATCTGTCACAACCCAGAAAATCTTCCTTTGTGGCCCAGTCTTTATGAGTTTTGACAGCTGACTTTCATCAGCAGCGTGAAAGTCTTGCAGTTTCAGACTCAAGGATATGCTAAGTTATAAATGAGGAAAACAGCCATTGCTGGCCCATTTTGTGTCTCTGTTTGGTAAAACGCGAAGCAGGAATAGGAAGGATATTGAGCACTTGACATAAATATGTCCATGGGGGATGCCAAGACATCCATCACATTTAAAGCTCCGACCAATCCTGCAGACATAAGTGCAGAAAGTAGGTCTGCCTAGTGTTACTAGTCCCACAGGTGCCAGCATAAAATGCTGACCGTACTCCGTCAACCTATTCATTCATAACCCATTAACCCACCAAATCCCAGAGATATCGTGACCTGAGATTTCAAGAGTCTTTGTAGAATACTGACAGCATGACGATGAAAACAAACAAAGATAGCAAACAAACTGCAACATATGGTGATCCCACTAAGTGCAGTGTGTATCCCCTCAGGTGGTGCTCCCCTTATTCGGATGGAAGGCAACATATCTACTCAGTATGACGGTTCATGGAAATTATTTAGAAATGTTTGGCTTTAAAGTATTTATGACTGAAAGAACTACAATGCAAGGATATGAAACACTTGGGCTTACCAGTTAACTAGTTACTAGTATAATAACTAAACAAAACAAAAACCAAAGCACTATGAAATGCATTTTTGATAAACATCCTGAGAATTATAGTTTAAGTGTAGATGTGGTTTAATTAAAAACAGTTATGTATTATATTGTAATAATATATCTTTGGCTGCTTATGATACATTGAGCTCTAAACGGGTATTCTCAAACGAGCTTTTACTCTTCACACCGGACTGTTGCTACCTGATGCTAGCGCATGAGCTCACAGTTGAAAGATGTTTGGTGTGAAATGTCGAACTGGTGTGGATTTGGCTAAGGATGCTACCCATACGTCAGATGAACAAACCACTGTCCACACAAAGAGTCAAGGTTCTCCTGTTTTTATGTCATTTTTCTGGCATAATGTAAAGTTAAAGTCCCGTTAGCTGTCACGCATCGCAGTGTGGGAAATTTGCTCTCGGCATTTACTTTTTCATCTTTTTCCCCATCCACTGGGGGAGCGGTGAGCTGCAGACACAGCTGCACTCTGAAACCATTTGGTGGTTTAACCCCCAAAGTGGCAAGCAGGGAGGCACTGAATCCCATTTTTAGATTCTCTGGAATGACTTGGCCTGGATTTGAACTCACAACCTTCCAGTCTCAGGGTGGACACTCTCCCACAGGGGTCCCCAAACTATGGCCCGCGGGCCGGATTCGGTCCTCCTCCACATTTGGCCTGCCCCCCAAACACTATCATACATTTTCTTTTCTCAATCTGGCTGATCGACCCACATAAAACGTAACTTTTTATCCCACCCTTCTGCAGTCTGAATTATGACAGGAGAGGATAGGTTTAATTAAAAAAAAAATATATATACTTTTTTCTGTGAAGATTACAGAAATGAATAATTTAAAATTTGGCTATGTGTGGCTTTCTGGAAAACCATAAATGTTTACGTTTAGGCTGTGATTGTTAGACTTTTTCTGTTAGCCTACAAACCAACCCCGGCCCCCCATCTGAGAAGAAAACAGTTATGTGGCCCTCACAAGAAAAAGTTTGGGGATCCTTGATCTACCACTACTCCACTGAGCTGGAAACATACATGAGCTGGATCAGTATGACAGGGAAACAACCTGCAGTCCAGCACTATCAAAGCCATACAGCAAAAAGGAGGTATCCATCTTGAAAAGAGGGCCAATTCTATGGGTGGTTAGCCTCACCCCTTCACCAAACCAACCCAATTATTAATCAAAAGCGAACGCATATCATAAGAAACAAAAACATTCACGTTTTTGTTCACATGAATGAAATTTTACTAGTAACAAATTCAAAATAAATTAAAAAAAGCCAGGACACACTTGCTATCCCACTTCTGACATATGGTGGCCAGTAAAAGCCCTTTGCATATTTTGGAGACAGAATTATGTCTCAAATAAAAAAAGGAAGAAAAGAAAACATTTTTCATTTAAAACAGGGCTTTCAAAGGAAATCAAAATAGTTGAGTCTACTGGATTTCCTGGAACAGGAAGCACTCCTAAGAAACCAGGTGGTAAACAAATAAAAACACAGAACAACCAAAATCCAATGACAACCAAAAAAACTGAACAAAGTGAATTGCAACAGATGTTACTGCTGAACAGTGTGTGCACCCACTGAATAAAAAAATAAATAAATAAATAAAATTGACTGTATGTAATACAAACTATGATTCTTGTGGGACAACCCATAATTTTAATACTGTCTTTACTGTTTTTTTTTTTTTATTAGAACTTTTTAATATAGGAATATATAGAGTATGCAGAGTTTTAAATTGCATGGTGAATAAATTATTGGGTTTTTGTCTGTGAAATGTACTAATTATTCCTCAACACTTAAAAAAAGTCTTGTTTTCAGTTAAAACTTATCTCTGTCTTCAGAGTTCATCTGTTCATCTAAAACTCCCCTGCTTTTCCCTGTCTGTAATCTATCAATAATCAAAGCACATAAAAAGCCACATATTAATCCTTATAAACTGATTTGCACTCATTCAAAAACAAACACAATTCTTTAAAATGCAAATTCATAAAGTTCTTTAGCAGCCCACTCAAACTGAAAAACTGTGAATCCATAAGCTCATCAAATATTAGGTAATGTTACTGTACAACTACTCTATGATTCCCTAACTGTGTTGTGCATTTCATAAGCAATCCTTTCATCACTTCAGGCACTTACTTACACTATTTTTTCAGATCAAAAAGCTGGCCACGTATTCAACAAATATGGGTAAATTGTTCACTGAATAGATCTTGGTTTTAACTACTCTGACTCTGAAAGGGTCTCTCCCATTTCCTATAATCAATGCCATTACATGCATCACCTGCCTTGGTATTTATTCTCCTCCTCGCTCCTACACACTCTCGTGTCCCCAGAATGCATATTGGCTTCTTGGTGAAGCCATCTAGTGATGTGTTTCAATCTTTCTCCTGTTGTGGTATTTTTCAGTCTGACTCTGATTCTGACCTGAGTATGGTCACCAAAGCCGTTTTTCTTCATGTTTTCTGCCCCCAAGGAGGGTCACTGAGACCAGCTCCATTTTCTAGTCATCTGCTCTTGTTTTCTGCTCTATTCTTTCTGTTCTGGGAGATTTCCACGTTGTCCCTCAAGCCGTTTTGCACTTATGACTGCAGTGTCCCGGAACTTTTTTCTTTTTTTTTTGGTATTGTTTTTGACCTTTTACCACCCGGCTTGTTTCATTTTGGGCATTTATAGTCTGTCCTTTGTGGTGGGAAGGACTTCAGAGTGTTCAGAAGCAACAAGGTGGTGGAGAGATGAGGGGTTAAGGTTAGTTGAATGTGTCATTCTGTGAAGTTGAGTGCCCTGCGATGGACTTAGACTGTTGAGGGTGTACCCAACATATAAGTTAAAATATATTTTGTAAGAGTTGTTTAAAGTCCCACTCCAACTGTTTTTTTTTTCTTTTGTAAAACCATTCCCAGTGGTCTTTTAATTATCATTATGCAGTTTTTAGTCCAGAATTAAAAAGCCTGTGTCGTTTTTTTAGACATATTTTCAGCAATGCTCATCTGGGTTGTGGTTGGGACTGTTGTAGCAGTCGTTAGCTTAGCTAATTTCCCATCAGCCCTTTGTTTACACTCTCTCCCGTAAGCTAATAGCACTTCACAAGCCCAAGATAACATTAGTGTAGCAAAAAATAAAAAAATAAAAAAAGGGCAAGCAATATCAGAGTTATCCAGGCACACAGATTTGAGCCAGATGGTGACAGAAAATGAAGTCTTCAATGGATCTATTTGTCTGCAAGTGTATGTGTCAGAATTGGAGCAGAGAAGGAGAGACTTTGGCCCGTCCACGACTGTTGCTGCATCAGAAAGCCGATCTTTTTAAATCATCTGCTCCTGATCCAACACAATTTGAATGAAGAAGTACTCCAAAATGCAGATTAATCTGAAATTGTTTTAATACATATCCTCCATTATGAAAAAAATGCTACAAAAAATGTTAAAAACACTAAAAAACTATGATTTTTATTGAAATGAATCTCTAAAGAAATTTCCTTGTTTTGATTGCAACCATCTTTAGACTTGAATCTCAGCAGTCACAGCCAACTAGGGACAATTAGTGCTTCTCATAAATAATCAATCAAACTGGCTCACCTTAAAAATTGGAGGATGTGAAAATTTCAATTTTTTTTTTCAATATATAACAGCACACAAATTCTGAGACATTAGACGCCCACACTTGTGTAGTCACTCAAATTTATGGAAGCTACTGTGCAGTTTTTGGAGCTACTGCAGCCTTTCCCCCCACAGACATGATGTACATGGTCCAGTGCTTCATGTTCAATTGTTCTTTCAACCCTCATAAATCACCCTTTAATGTGTGGCTGGTGGTGTTTGGGTGTGTGCGCATATGCACGCCCAGAACTATCGTTCTGAGCTGCAACAAAACCCACAAACACATACCCGCCATGTTCTTTCAAATTCAAACATTTTACAGCATTCACAGGATAAATTCAACTAACTGTTTTCTTTTCGCCTCTTTAGTCTCTTCCATTAATCTTCGGATGCTTTTCACACACATAACTCTAGTCCCAGATATTTCCAGCCTTGAGTTTTTTGGGTTGGAAACTATTTTATTTTAAGCTCTCGTGTCCCATAAAAAATCTGTTCTTTTCCTGGAATACAGGGAATTATATTTTTTTCAAAAAAGAAAAAAGTGTATTGCAGAGGTAACATTTAGCTGCAATGTAAAAATAACAAAGATATCCATTTCTCAAACACTGAAAGGGTGCTTTTAAAGTAAGACAGGGAGGGGTGGGGGTTGTCTGCAGAGGTACACAGGCTTTACGTGAGTAAAATCCCACACTTGTCTCAGTATAGGGATGCTTTAAATAGATGGCACAAAAGATGCACAGTGAAAATGATGCATAGTTAGGGGACGTTATGCAGCTGGTCTTTTCTACATTCAGGCTGGAGAGAGAATAAAACTGCAGATAGCTGTCAGCAGTCATTAATATCTATGGAAAAATCTCCTCCCTTTGTAAGAAAAATAATACAGAGTAAGCGAATATGTTGTCTTCACACCATAGAGATGAGACACAGAAAACCATACTGACAAGTGGATAGATTTGTATACAGTTGAGACAAGCCTGCTTAAGGAGCTAAACATGTTTGGATCCATATAAAATACTGATTTGTGTTTTATAAAATTTCACATCCTCAAAGAATTGGAATTAAGTAATTATTGTAATAGCTTTAGTGTCACAGCAATATTGATACAGCACCTGTAATTCTCAGAGCATCATGTAGCTTTGTGCACGGTGTCTGTGAGGCTGAGATGAGACAGAAAAAAAAAAAACTTTTAAGAAAGACATGGAAGATTATAGCCTCAGTAAGGTCAACAAATCACATGGCTGAGTGTTGTAAGCCAAGACCTTTGAGTTTAGGGGGTTTGTCAGATCAAAATGATACAGCTGAAATTGTCAAGCTGAGAAATGACTGTCTTTTCTCCAGGGAAGGTAAGTGGATGTTCATCCTAATGACAATGGTTTTGTCTATCACTTTCACACATCTTCTTGGGTTTGGTCCGTCAATTTGTCAAAAAACTAAGTATTAAATCAGTTTAAGTTCTGTAAAAAGTATTTCTTAGATTACTTGGATTTTCAATGTTTTCTTTCCCTTTTAAAAAAAAATACTGAATGCAGCAAATAGAAAACAATAAAGGAGTACAATGAAACCAAACATTTTTTTACTATGGGACCATCTTTCTCTTTTTCTTGACTAAAGACACATTTGGATGACACTTCTACCTCTTTAAGTCAGCTAAAGTTAGCATGAAGTGAACTGAAACTGCTTTATCAAGAGGGATATACAACAAGTTAAAATGAGACTGTACAATTAGAGACATATACCCATAAAAACACAACATTTTAATATATGTATCACGAGCAGCCCCCGTGTGGGCAGCATTGTGCACGGTCAGTAAGGAGCCAGTGCATGCACCTTACTAAAGGTTGGAGGTCTGCATAAAGGGCGCCATGCAACAACATCATCTGTGACACAAGTGCATGCAACTTCTATTATCCTCAGAAATATTTCATGGTACACTTTTGCATGCAACATAATGCATTTTCCATTTTATGAGGTGGCCACATGAGCCTCAAGGGAACTGCAAGACACACCTGCGCTCCACTTAGGATACAGCCCCATTTTACAACCTTCTATGGGCCTGGACAACCAAAAACCCGCAGCACACCAACAGGAGTTGAGTAATACGGGAGCATGTGACTAAGGCTTTAAAAATTGCTTTAAAAATAAATTGTTCAACAGTTAAGAAACCAACAGTAAAAAGAGGAAGAGGGCATTTCTTGCTCTGTTTATAATTGTATGAATTTACGCCATGAAGTTACACTCCTCAAGTTTTTGTAAGCCTGATGATGATATTAATTTACATACAGATACAGATACTGACAAAATAGAGCAGGTGTCACATCCTCACAATAGATGACATCTAGCTATATAATATAAGTGAACAAGACATCGACTCATCGACTTCACAGACAAGAAATAGAGCACAAACCATCATGGAAGGACAAACCCTGGACTGAAAGCCAACCCAGAGGCAGTAATCATGGCACCACAGGAGCAGGCTCTAAGCAAAAGATCAATAAAGTCCAGCATCTACCACGCCAGACAGGAAGCTGTGCAAATTCACCCCTGAGACCAACCCAGGACATCAAGCTGGCACACATGGAACACCATTACAAAGTGGCTGGCATGATGTACAGAAACATCTGTGCCAAGTACGGACTCAGGATGGGAAACACCTCTGAAGGTAGTTGAGAACAACCACGCTACGATCCAGATACAGACAGACAAAATGGCAAAGGCTTAAAAATATAGTAGTACTGGACAAGAAAGAGGAAAAGGCTGTAGTGATAGATGTAGCTTTTCAAAGTGGTTGTAGGAGACGAACAAGAAATATTAAGGTTTGGGTGAAAAGCTAGAAAAAATGTAGAAGGTGAAGGCAACCCTGGTCTCGTTAGTAACTGGATCACTCGAGATTGGAGCCTGGGATTGCCTCAGCAGATTCCAACAACAATTTGAGATCTCAGTCCAGAAGATTGCAGCTGAGAAACTGCACCGGAGCCACTGGCTTCCCGGCTTCTGGTTGAAGATCCAAGCTTTAAGGAAATCAAGATTATATATGAAGTTTATATTTACTTATATGATTGAACAAAACTTCAAAAGCACAACCTAACAGGTTCAAAGTATTACAGATTTAGCAAAGATACCATAAAAACAAAGTCTGTACTCCTTGCAAAGGTTACATAAGAAGGTTTGAGTGTTTTTTTGCTCATTTGTTAAATATTGTCCAGCATCTCAAACTCAACGCACCAGCACCTTTTAAAAACAAATAGCCACTGATGATTGCTCATTTATGGACACTTTGCAAGCTGTGGTTTTTTATATTTGTTATGACCTTGCTCCTCCCCTTCCTTTGAATGTAAATCCAAATGACTAGTATGGTCCTCTACAAAGATGAAAATCTGCTACAGTTGCACACACAGCAAAAAGAGAGAAAGTAAGGAGTCTTTGCTTCTGTGTGTGTGTGGATATTTCATGAATAATGCGGCAGTCATGAGATTTGGGTGATGTGGAGAACCTGCCCGTTTCAGCTTTAAACATCAACATTTAACTAGACTAACAGTTATCTGCATTCACATGCATCTTTTTGACTTTTCTAACTTAAATTTAAGTTATTTTGTTGATAAAAGCAATTGTATCGACAAAAGCAACACAATAAATCAGCAAAACAACACTGGACTCTGAAATTACAAATGTAGTTTTATTCAGAATTATATAAAAAATAAAATTTTGAAATTTGAAATCCCAGAAACTAAAGGATTCATTTGATTGAATATATCCAGTAGAATTTTCTGACCTGAACCATACCGAGTCCTGATGGACATTTGAATGACTCATGCACAAAGCACTACTAGGCCATTTTGATTGGCTGCATCTTCTGCAATGCTAAGCACAACAGGCGTTTCATCTGTACAGCAGTTAGTTGCTTTTCACTTTTCAGCACCTGAGGTTCACTTTGTGTTTTTACACGCCTCTGGGTAGCAATGTCTCCCCCCATCGTCTTTGATATACTCTAATCTGCAAGACAGCAAGAAACAAAAGTAAAAGTAGGACACCCTCGTTCACTGGATGCCATCCAGAAAATCCAGATATTAAGCTCCATTTAAAGTCATTTGTAGTCAAATATTTCATTTTTGCATTTTATATAAATTAAATAGTTAACAGAAACGAGGTGTAGAGGATTATTTACGTTTGCTTGTTTTTACAGAACAAACAGCGAAAAATGATCATTCTTTTAAAAGAACTGTGCTCATGCTGTTGCTTTTCCCTAAGTCGTGAACACTGTCTGAAAGAAATACACATTCACACAGACACAGAGCTATTTATCATCTGCACTTTCACTTTTTCACAGAAAGAAATGTCAACCAGAAAAAACATTTTGGAAGGAAGATCGCATTACAGATTTTTTTTTTATTTTTATTTTTACAATTTTTCATTCAGCTGAGGAGGGCATTCAGAATATGAAATTCACAGAAGCGGTAAACAAATTTTTATTGCATCCAAGTACCTATTGACACCTTTCATAAAGCATTAAATTGTAAGTTATCAATGCCAGAACAAGGGGAATGCTCAACTCAGATCTCTTCTGCCTCCGTGTTGCATCTCTGCATTCTCACACCTTAGGCACAGAAAACAACACATCTTCACCAACATTTCACCCCCATCAAGGCACAAGGAAAACTGCTTTCTCTTCCTTCCTGCCTGCCTGCCTCTGGCAATCAGATGAAAAAGGAGCTGTAAAGACAGAATGAATAAGGCAGCAGGGCAAAATCCCAGCTTTGTGGGGTTTTCTACAGTACATTTTTATTCTTAACCTCACCTATCAAAAGCAAAAAAATGCAAACTCAATCTCTAGAAGTAGGTGCAATTCCTTTAATCTACATTTTATGTATCAATAATTGTTTAATATATTTCAAAACTTAAGGCACAATCAGACTGAGCAACCACCTGCTTCAAGCAGACAGGGCTGAAGGCAGCAAGAAAGAGACAAACACAAAAACATGAAAATTTGCTGAGGAAGAGAGATATGTTAGCAACTGCAGCAGTGACATAAACACAGGAAGACTAAAGGGAGCAGAGCAGCAGTCTAAGTCTCTATCAGCATAAAGCATGGCTCTAGGTCAGATAAGCAACTTCAGAGGCCACATCATACTGTTTTCAGACTATAAAATGTTAATCATATTGTACAGTATATTCCTGAACCCTGGCATTTGCTTTGTGTTGGTACAAAAAGCTTATTAATAATGTAAACTGATGCATTTTGCTACTCTTTTATAAACCCATGTTTAAAACATTTTTGGGTGATACTTCAGTCACACGAAGTACTCATCTTTTAAATTGGTTAACTTTACTAACACAATGTTTCAGTGTTGGCTGTCTTGAATAGATTTGTTAACAGTCAAAAAGAATGAGGCTCAAGCAAAAAATACATTTTTTACAGTCGCATTTTTGTCCATAAAACCTAACTGCATCCACTGCTACTTGCTGTAAACGTCCTTCGTCAATAAAACACAGTGGCCTGTCCTTCACAGGCAAAAACACACATCTTGGGCATTTTGGTAAATCCAAAAAGTTGTTATTCTTAAGGAGCACAACTGAATGCTGAGTCAAATAACACTGCAGTGGGTTGTACTGCCTGTACGGATTATTATAGAACATTTACTCACACTAGGGATTGAGTGTGTCCTCCAGAAGAAATTTGCCAAAATAAAATATTTTTTTGCAAATTTGTATTCAGAAAAATTACAAGCGGGGGCTTTGAGTTTAAGATAACAAAAGCAAGGCATTTGGACCAAAAGAAAGCTTTTAAAAACAAGAATTTGCAACTTCAGAAATAGAGATTTTGTCTGGTACCTGAGTTAAATAAGAAAGATGATTCACCGAGGAGGAGGATAGCAAGTCTGTTGTATGACAGCAACTTTGACTGATGAAGAGATAGTTTTGGCAGCCCAATAAGAAAATAAAGTGGTTCAACTTTCAAGTACCGCATGCCTGGAATAATTTTTCTGTATTGTGAATTTTTTTCTGAATTTAGAGCAAATTTGGTAATATTTAAAAAAAATGAAAATTGTTGAATGATGAATAAATGGTGAAAAGGGATGTAACGGTTCAGTCAAGCCACAATTCGATTTAATTCACAGTTTTAAAGTGACGATTAAAATTTTTTCAGAATTTTTTTTTCTCACAATGAATTGAAGGTCTTATAAGCCCAAGTATGTTTTCTTTTTGCCCTTTACACGTAAAGCATGTAAAGGGCATGCTTTACATGCCCTTTACATGTCTGTAAAGGGAAAACAGACAGTTTGATGCATCAAACTTTTTTCCTTCTAACAGAAAGGATTCAGTACAAATAAACAATTATACATAATATTAAAATGATCACAAATCCTTTCATACTCGGTTCATCACCCACGACCGCTCAGCGCAACCCCCCACCCCCCACCACCACCACCCCAGCCGCTTAGCGAGCACTCACAGTCAGAGCAAATGGCAGAAAAAAAAAAATATATATATATATATATATATATATATATATATATGTATATATAAAAAGACAGAGCGAGCTAAAGAAAGTTGATTTAAAAAAAGAGCACGGCTCCCAGGACTTCAGCTTGCGTCTCAGTATATGGTGCAGTGACTGTCGTTGAAGTAGCGACGAGAAGTGATGTTGTTTCTCAGCTCTAACATGGAGCAACATTTGGAAACCTTCATTCTTCATCACAGAATACGGTCTCAAGTCTGTTGCTATAAAAACTTTGATGGACTTCATTATTGGCTTAACCTTTTCCAACGATGGTGGAAGTTTCTTTGCGATATCCAATGTGTTTTTTTTTTGACTGTTAGAAGTGGTGCTTGCAGCAGAACTTGTTAAAGTCACACTCACGCCAGTAGCACCCATCCTTAGATACTTCATTTTGATCCAACACAATGTATAAACCATACGACTTTTACCCAAAGCTGTTGACATTGAAGTCAGGCTGGTCCTAACACAATCTACATAGTTAGCCATGTTTGTGTGCGCTTCAAAAAATGTCAGTTTGAAAAACGCCCCGTGCTTGGTTACTTTTACTCTAAATTGCATTCATTTTTTGACTATTGTTTAGTTATCATTTATAAAATGATTCAAAATTGCTTGTGGATCATAGTCAATGCCACTGATCATAGTCCCCCCCCAACACCACCTCTAGTGTTGGTGTGTCTTGCTGCTTTCTTGCCGCTCATGCAGCCACCTAAAAGGATGTCATGAAATGGAACGTACCATCATCGTACCACTTACCATCAAGTGTATCATGCATTATTCGTAAGGAAATTTAAGTTGCTTCCACTGATGATGTAAGGGTAATGCTGTCTTATAGTGCCCTAACGGTATACTCCAGTTGTTAGCACTGGCCCCTTACTAACCTTGTCCAAGTGAGTATACCTATAGGATGTCGAAGCTTAATTTATGCTCTGATTGTCTAATTTCTTAATTTCTAACAGTCAGGCTGCACACAAGGAGCGTGCACTTATCACATGAACAACACTTACAGTATGCGCAGGATCTGGGGGATGATAAAAAAAAAATCCATAGAGCAGGAAGGCTTAGTGTTTCTGCCTCTCACTTACTTTAGCCTTACTTTACTCTGCATGTTGTGTAAGTGTTCACTATGACCTTAGCCCACAGAGTGGCCGTAAAAATTAACATTTTCACTCCAGGGGGTTACAGAGTGATCTACAACCTTAATATTTTGTGCAGGCCAACTCAATGCTCCACACAGGTTTTTTTGTCCATTTCTTGCCCACAGACAGCCCTTTACACCCCTTATTCACCCCACGGACATTAGTGTCTAAGACTAACACGAAGAAGCTGCAGAGTTGCCTGAAAAAAAAAAATCAGATCCCTCGGTATGAAATCAAAAAGATGTCCAACTCATCAAGTCTGCTGTTAAAGACGCACAAGTCAAAAATCCAAGCTCATGTCTCATCAAGTATACTTGATTATATATAGTGATTAGGGAGTTGGATGTTTTTTTTTTTTTTAAATTACATCCCGGCTTTAATGAGAAGATCAAAGATAGCACTTTTTCCTCTGACGCTCAGCATATTACCACTCTTTGCTTTTCTTAAAAATAGGACATGACCATCGACTCAAACACATGCACTTTTTTCACCACATCTTGACAAGGGGTCGTAGATATTCACCATTGGGTTGTGTGGAATACCGTTATCCCCTCACTGAATCTAGAAAAGGAAAGAAAACCTATCTATTAGTCATAATTAGTTTACACATATCTAAAAGAAACGTATTCTATTTTTTACAACTGATCATTAGCTGCTGAGATTTCACAAACCAGCTCATAAAGTTATATACAGCAGGAAGGCTCAAAATAAGTTTTTTAAAGAAAGCCAGTATGTTGAAAGTATGGTGCAAGAGCAACTCGATGTATACCTTGATACGGCTACATACACAACATCCCTGGTGTGCACAAATTGGACACAACACTTCAGAAGTTTGTGCTAAAATAAGCTGCTCAAATATGTAAGTGAAGCAAAAACACATAGGGTAGTGCTTTTTCATGGGGTGCTGAGATGTCTTATGATGTGAAGCTCCTGCATCAAACTCCACCTGCTTTGAAACTACAGGAGAGCTTCCCGTTAGGTGGTATAGTCTGTCGCCTTCGTGCGCCTACTGATCAAAGCTGAAGCAGAGTAAGACTCTGCACAGCAGGAACCCTATATCCACTCCACACATATAATAAAAGGAAAATGGTGGGAATGCCACTGCAGGTTTTTTTTAGAAGATTTAAATTTAAGATTGCACATACTGCGCATCCTTTAATTAGTCTCCATTAGGAATCTGAAAAAGAAAACAAGTGTACACAGAAGCAGTAGGTGGTATAAGAACTCATTCATTGTAAATGAGGATATTTAACCACACTTTTGACTGGAATTGTGACACTCAGCACTGTTTGTGATGTTGATATAAAAGTCTCATGCTATATTGCTTAATAGACGATGCAAGGCTGGCACACAGCATACCAAGGTTCAATTCCCAGTTGATACCCAGAGGGCACAATGAGCAATTGATGGAGCAATTAACATAACAATAGTAAGCTAAATATCAAAATCCAGTGCGGGTCCTGGGGCAGGACCCTTAGCGCCACTGCCTACCTCATAACCAATGAGAGACAATGAAATACAAGTCATGCTGGCTCAGATGTTGCATTGCCAAACAAGGTCTGGGGAACCAGAGCACCTGGGGAACCAGAGATGGAAAGTGGGCCAGAAGGAAATTGACCAGATATGAGAATAAGGGTCTGTTGAAATGCTACTACTCAAGTAATCCTACACAGAGATGTTACATGCAAAGAATGTGGTGTGAATGGATACTTCAGGACCCCCAATCAAGGCTAACTGGCAAACAACTAGTTGCTTAATGCTCTAACGGCCAGAAACGGCAACTACTATCACAACTTGAGATTGATGAAATTCAACACAAATACAACACCATGGGAGAGCCACAACACCAGGTCAGAGATGAGGCTATACCATACTCCCAACCAGAACTTGGGAACACAGCCCCAATAACTACTGGTACGGTAAACGAGGCAGCAACTGACCTGAAGGACAAGATCATAATTAGAATGAACACCAGACAACCTCGACACCAACTACAACGGTTAAATGAAGTACCACCTAAAAAGTCTCCTGGAAACTGTGAAGAAAGAGAAAGAGACAGCACATAATAGCAATGCTCAATGGCTGGCCTGTCTGAGAAAAGAGCACAGCAACCTCCCTGAACAGAGTCCAGTAACCATCACAGTGGCAGACATCCAAGAAAGAGCCCCAGTTATGAAGAACTGGAAAGCACCAGGGCCTGACATGATTCATGCCCACTAGCTTAAGAAACTCAAAGCACTCCATGAGCGCCTGGCAGCACAAATTCAAGATTCAAGATACTTTATTAGTCCCACGGGGGGAAATTTATTGTTTTTCAGTACAACCCAGAACAAGACAAACAGAGAGGTACACATAGACAGTTCAAGGTTCACTGCGGAAGTAGCCAACTGAATAGGGCCCCTTACTAGCTTGGGAGTAGAAGGCCACAAGAGAGGGGGGCTAGGGCATGGATGGCAAAAAAGATCATATCTCAACACTGCGTACAATGTTTAGATGTAAGCAAAAAATACACAACACAGAAACCCAATACATCTGAAGACGCAACACATGAAGTTTGACGGGTAGGAGGGGCAGGGGGGAGTGGACACCTTTGCATTAGTCTTTTAGCTGCTTCCAAGAGCACGCATCCAGACTACACTTGGGAGGGGAGGGAGATTACAGGAATGTCGAGGTCAAGGAGGGATCAGCAGCAGTCTTCATCTCCACACACAGCTGCCTTTCACACTCTGTAGAAGCGGTCATGTTTTGATAAAGCCAAGGGCATCACTCTCAGCAAAAAACGGGGGTCCAATTAGATAAAATAATTTCAGGCGCCACCAGTTGTTTCGTACTGCCGCTGAGTCCTTCACTGGTCTTGCTGAGTCTTTGAGGCAAATTTCAAAATGGGACGGAGTGTGGGCAATTCAGACCAGTCTGCCTTCTGTTTGGGCAGAAAGTTCCTTCAAGTTGACCTCCATCTTCTGCACAAGTTCAAGGATCGCAAGCACTCTGCTCAGTTGGGCAAGAGTGGCACAGTGCTTCTGATTCGCTTGTGAAAGTCTATCTCTAAGAGTCTCTACTACTCGAAGTATCTGCCCACAGAGATCAGACAGCTTGCCTCTCACAGTCGTCAGCTTGCTTCTCACAAGCTTCACCTCTGAGACCGCCTGATTGATCAGAAATCTTCCAATCCCAATTCCGATCCTCTGAATCCAAACACCATGAACACAAATAGATACACATCTTTACCATCTTCCACAGACAGCTGGGCCAGACACATCAGCCTCCACTTGCCCCATGGATCGTTCGTGTATCCAGCCGCATGGGTTCCGTCTGGGCAGGAGGGGTCTGCTTTCCCATTTATACCACGCTAAGGTATAAATTTTCTCGATCGCATTAAAAGACCAGTGGATCAGATCCATTTTCAGAGTTCAAAAGGCAGAAGAGTAGTCCAGAGCAAAAAAAAAAAAAAAAAACAGCTCACAGGGAAGACAAACAGAAGCCTTGGGAGCAACACAGGAGAGGAAGAGCAAAACACAAAGAGAGCCAAACATGAAGAGAAATGAACCAGATGCTAAGAGATGGGACTCACCCTGAATGGCTAACGGAAAGGTGAACGATCCTGATCCAGAAAGATCCCTCAAAGGGTGCAGTGCCATCCAACTACTGGTCAATTACCTTTCTCTCCACAACATGGAAGCTCATGTCAGGCGTCATTGCAACCAAATACATAAGCACATGGATCAATTCATGAGCAACACACAGAAGGGCATTGGTAGAGATTCCAGAGGAGCCAAACACCAACTCCTAGTTGACAGAACAGTTTGCAGGTCACAACACACCAACCTGTGCACAGCCTGGATTGATTACAAGAAAGCCTATGACTCAATGCCACACACACCTGGATCACCGAATGCTTGAAGCTATGCAACATTAACCGGACTTTAAGAGCCTTCACAAGTTGTGGAAAACCACCCTTTAAACCAACGGCAAGCTACTTGCGCAAGTGTCCGTCAAATGTGATATATACCAAGGTGACGCTCTGTCCCCACTGCTGTTCTGCATAGGTCTGAACCCACTCAGCCAAATAATCAATAAGACTGGTTATGGATACCAACTCAGAAATGGGGCCACCATCAGTCACCTTCTCTACATGGATGACATCAAGCTATACACTAAGAGCGAGCGCAACATTGACTCCCTCATCCACATCACTAGGATCTACAGTACTGACTCTGGGATACCATTCGGGCTTGAGAAATGCAGTCGGATGGTGAAAAAGAGAGGCAAGGTAGTCCACACAGAAGGGTTCTCACTCCCAGAAGGAACAATAGCAGAGATTGAGGACAGTTACAAGTATGTCGGAATTCCACAGGCAAATGGCAACCTGGAACAGGTAACAAGGAAAGCTGCAATCGCCAAATACCTCCAACGAGTAAGGCAAGTTCTGAGAAGCCAGCTCATTGGCAAGAACAAGACTCTGGCAAAAAACAGTTATGCACTGCCAGTCATCAGATATCCTGCAGGCATGATAATATGGCCAAAGGAAGAGATACACACCAAGGATGTTAAGACACATAGGCTCCTCACCATACACGGAGGGTTCCATCCCAAATTCAGCACCCTGAGACTGTATGCTAGCCACAAGGAAGGAGGCTGAGGACTAGTGAGCATGGAAGCCACTATCCAGAATGAAACATCCAAGATGCATGAATATGTCAAGCTCAAGGCCCCAGCTGACAGCTCAGTGAATGTCTCAGGCATTGGAGAGAAGGGGATGCAGTGATGAGGACAGAGCCTAATGGAAGAACAAGCCCCTGGATGGGATGTACCACTGGACCATAACTGAATGGGCTGACATCAAGAAGTCTGACCAGTGGCTAGAAAGGGGTGGCCTGCAGGAGAGCACAGAATCGCTGATCCTGGCAGCAAGAGAACTAAACACCAGAGCGACAGAGGCTCAGATCTACCACACCAGACAAGACCCAAGGTGTAGGCTGTGCAAAAAGGTACCAGAAACAATCCAGCAGACTGGTGGGATGAGGGTTGTTTTGGCACAAAGCACTGGATAAACTCACTACATAACCAAAAACATCCAGAAATGACCCATGCACTTTATTTTTGTATTTATAAGTCAGTAATTGATACTTTAATAGAGTAGTTGATACTAAAACTGGTGATGTACAGCTAACGATATCTCTGCAGTTTGGTATCAATACAGAGGAGAAAACTTTTGCTTTTTGATTTGATTCTTTACGACAGAGTTTCATTATAATATTTTTCTTGTGTGTGTGTTTCATGTGTTTCATGATGGTTTCATTCATTAGAAAATTTTTAAACCAAATACCAGCTTTCTGAGCTAATCGTTTAATCTTTTCCTTTGTTTCGTTTTCTTCTCAGAAAGCTTTTAACCCTGGTGATTAACCTCTGAGCTGCTTCTTGTCTTGGTGACACACCCCTTTGGCTTTCTGTTACCCATTTACTGCCTTTTAATACTGGATGCTGAGAAAAGAATCATCATTAGCTCCCACCTTATCTGTTCCTTATTTTACCCATGTGATGAGGCTTGTCTCAGGGATTCAGCTGATAATGACCTGTCCTGCAATATAAGCTTAATAGCTTCTCTGTGTCTGAAAAGTCTTTGATTTCTCATTGTTGTTAGTTATCAGACACTTACAGAACATACTGATGGTGGATTTTAGTCTTTTTCTTTTTCAATACATTGTTTCAATAATATGGAAATTTAACCCTCATTATAAAATATTTGACATACAAATTTTATGACTCACCAATAATTTGAAGCTGCATGCTGATATCATGGTAATTAATATACTTTACACACAATGTTAGATTAAAGCTGAACAAATGTGTATAGTCTAATTCTAAGTCTGTCAAAGGCTTATCCTAGTTTAAATTCAATCATTTAAATATATACAAATCTAAATTATTCCTTTAACTCTACAAAAGCCAGAAACAACTTGTGTATGATTATTGATAATCAAAAGTAGTCTTAGCATAAACAGGTTGAGAAGATGACCACTTACTACCATTATCCACATTTTTGAGTGCCCAACTTTTTATCTTCCAAGATTGTGACTAACATTTTCTGAGTGTTCTTTACCTGGTGCACTGTATTAGTTTCACTATGAGTCTCCTCATCATTTGTACTGCTCTATTACCATATTTTTGGACCATGAGATGAACATCAAATATGTTATTTTAATTGCTAGTGCCCCTTATGATCCAGTTTTCTTTATGTATGTACAGTATGATGTCCGCCTGTGCTTACTGACCTCAAACTGATTATATGTGATGCAAGGTATATTGTGAGGTTAATGTCTTGTAATGCATATGCTACAACTTAAAAAATGTTAAGTTATTGTGACTCAGTTGAATACAGTTTGACTTGTATGTCAGGTTGCTAGAAAACAAACAAAACCATCAACCCCACTGACCAATCGCCTGCCTCTTGATTTCGCTAGGGTTTCTGGTTAGTTTAGTCATTATACTTTGTCTAACTTTTGCTTTGTTTTTAGTGTTGTTGCACTCAATGGTCAGGTGCGCCTTATGGTCCAGAACTTGTTTAGACATTTGTTCAATTTCTCTTTCTTCATTATTATAATTCCACTTGATTTGAACAAATGGAAATGATTTTGGGGTTTATAATCTGCCCTATATACAAGTCTGCTATTCACAAAATCCAAAAGGCTGATCTACAGACATACCTGCCAGTGCATATGAAAACTGCTTACTTTATGTTTGGACTGCTTGGATAAATGTGTTAATAACCCTTTTCACACTACTTCTGCGTCACCTCTGTAGTCCCCTTTATTGACTAAACTTTGGTGCGTGAAGGAAAACATAGTGGTATGTCATTAAACTCTATTCCTGTGCTGAACCAGTAACAGAGCTGGTACAGTTGTGAGATGTGATTTGTGTGAAATATTTGACTGGAAAGAGGGTATGTTTTGCTCTCATACACACAGATGAGTGGAAGACATGTTTTATATGGTATTACTCATCTGTTCTGCATTAAGGTTGTCTTAATAAGGTTTTTGTCACAATGACCATCTGAAAGATCTTCTGAGATACCAGCGTGTGTGTGATATCAACACAATGGCGAGTGGACAGACCCCCTCATTTCAGAGCCTCAGCTTGTCAGTCACACACTTTTTAGTCTCAGATAAGTGGCATGTTGTGCTGTTTCTGACAAGGACAAACAAAAGTCAGTATGCATGTATGGTTGATTAGAATTATTTACAAACCAAAACTGAGCAGTGCATGCAAGCTGCTGCAAATTATCCAAACATCTTCTTGAGTTTAAAGAGTTAAGCAAAGAGTAAGTGGAGTGCAAAAGTAGCACTTCCTGGGCGAATTTGACATCTTGACAGGACCACGGTACATGGATAGGTGGAGATGGAAAAGGGTGATAGGCAAAATATTGGAAGGTGCCCTATGGTATATAGTCCATCTTGTTTTATCATAAAAAAATCTTGAATCAAAACCTTATCCAACCAACATTTACACTTTAATATGCTACATAAATGTCAAATCCAGGGATCTGTCCCCAGCTTTAGCTTCCATATAAAATGTAAGTTCTTATTAGTATCAGTGTGGTCAATGTGAGGATTTTTTTAATTAGAAAGTATAAGTAGGTCTGATGTACTCAACATTAACCATATCAATGTTTTCAAAAGTACACAGTCCATAAAACATAAAGACTGTGACAAGGGACCAAGGGATGTGAATCCTCCATCAGAGGCAGAGATACAGGTGGTAGTGATGGGGGGCAAGAAGTGGCTGCTACTACCCCCCACCCCCACCTCTCCATAGTTTTGATTCAACATTTTTAGAATTATTGACTAATATTAATAATTTATCAGTACACGCTCCTTAAAGCATTGTTATAAGCACTAATAAGAATTTCATGAGTATTATAGTTTTCCATGTGTTAACATGTCAAAGATCCATCAACAATCTGGCCTTTCATATACTTAATATAGAGAGACAAATAAAAAATTGTTTCAAACTCACAGAGAAATGAAAAAAAAAAACCTTTTCTAGTTTTAATTAATGAAAAAAAAGTTCAATGTGACCCAAAAGGGACTTTGTACTTTATTCTCTTAACGATGTGGTTGAAGTTAACGAGTCTCAACACTTTGATTTCTGTCTAAAGTTAAGGGATAATTACAAAAAAAAACTCTTTGTTTTATCTCATAACTTGCATAAATAAGCTTGAATGTCATGGGAAGGTAAATATAAATTGAATAGCCCTCTTTTTACTTTAACTTCATTATTGTAAACTAAATGAATAAAGTTGTGTCAGAACTAAGACAGAGGGAAATTCGGGAGAGGTGTACATGTGTTTTATTACTTTTAGTCTCAAAGTAAATGAAAAATAGATATCTAAAAGTAGTCTCAGTGGAACAAAGTTTTTTAAGTAATTTAAACCCTTAGATGAGAGAGAAAAAACTTTTATACCTAACAGCTTGGTGTGACTTTGAGTTTAACAATTGTAAGTTTTTAGGCTGCTATTCAGATATGTTACAGAATACATAAAGGGGTACAATAATTCAAAAGGGGAAAAAAATGCCTATGTTGTGTATTTTTTGTGTGCCCCCTCCCCCATTTCACTGTCACACCTGGTTTAGATTAGTGATTATCCCAGCTGTTTCTCCTCCAGTTAATTCATTCTCAAATAGAAGTTCATGGTTTAATTTCATTGTTTTTAGTTCAAGTTTTGAACTACATAAAATATGATCAAAGATGAACGATATTTCTCAAGAAAGGTCTGCTAGGGTATATTCAAATTCCTTCCGTATTCAATATATAAAGCACTATGTGTCGCCATTATGTAATGTTGTCCAAATCTACAATTCCAAAATTTATTGCCGTAGAAATTTCCCAGAGATCTTTGTGAAACACCAGTGTGCATTGATGCTAACTACATTGCTTAATATAGCCCACAATGCATTTCGTTTGAACAATTTTTGCGAAAAAAAAATCTTTACATTTATTTTTTTGCAAACTGTCCACATTGTCATCATCAGAACACAACGGATTCATAGAAAGACGTCGTAAGATGTTTGTATCGATAAGATTTTAACTTTGTGAAATATGTAACATCATATTTGCCATTTAGAAAAAATAAGTAGTGAGCAAGGTGTCCACATTGCTTTTAAAATCCAGAGCAGTATATAGTTTTTTAGTAGTTAGGGTGGGAATTTGGACATAGCCCTATATTGTCTCTTTAATTGAATAAAAAAAAGTATTTACCATAGCCTTAAATTTGTTTGTTTGACCATGTTTGTGACTCTGCCCTTACCTAAAAAAAGCACGGTCAAAAGTTCGAATTTGAAAGAGACCCTATTAATAATCCAAACATCTAAGGTTTTTATGGTCAACAAATGAATTGATTTATAGTTGCTTCCCAAATGTAATAATCATGATAAAATATGTGCATGTCCGACTGTAACAGTTAGCAGGGAGGCTTTTTGACTCCAACTGTATTTTTATTATTTGAGTATTTAGTCTTTTTCCCGTGGACTCCATCTTTAAATTATCCAAATTTCCATATTCAATGTCCTTACATTTAATAATTGGGATGTGATAATTTCATAGCCCAATGCAGACATACTGTAAATATACATTAATATTTTTCAAATTAACAAATGAAAAGCAAAATGTTAAACCTTTAGGTAAAACCTTGAGATGTGAGAGCATGTTTTGAAGATTTTCATAACTAAGCTTGATTTAGACATGGAAATTTAAGCACCAAACACTCCTTATCTGGAACAGCAAAACAAAACTCATCTACCTGAAACCTGCAACAGGCGCCAGACACAAATGACCCTGAAAGAAAGAGTCAAACACATTCATGAAATCCAACGACTATATCTCTGCCTGACTTGGGTCTGAAACACATCTGAAACACAGCTTTTTTGGGGCCAATAAGAAGCACTTGTTATGGAGTTTGACAGCTCAGGAATTAAATGTATTTAAAAAGTTTCAGCCCTGCAGCTCCGAGTAGGATCCCGGTGTGGGGTGTGAGAGCTACACGCTCTGTTTCATCTCCAATGTTGTTCCTGATGCAGAGAATTGTCCCTGTTGACAACACTCACCTGACTGGCAGAGAATAATCCTCACCCATCACGAACTGAAACGCTTTCCTGCATGCTATCGAGCACATGAAAAGAAAGCAGATTGGCTGAAGTGGAAATGATGAACCCTGCATGCGGGCCAGGGTGTCATGAGATGCAAGGTCATCCGCTGCATTGCATGAGCGAAGTTCTATCTTGTGCGTTAATGCAGTGATGGTGAGAATAGCATGGATGCTTATGACATAAATTATTCAGAAAACACTCACCAATGCCCTTTCTCTGGGTTTACTCAAGCTTGTATATGTCCATTTTCATCAGCCCTCTCTTGCCTGGCTATCTTCTTTTTTTGTGTTAAGCTTTGTTGTGTTAAGTTGCATTTCTTTTCTCTTGGAACAACCTGGGAATCCATGTCAAGGAGGCATGTAATGAATTGCTTTTAGCCTTTGGAGCCATGTAAATAACTGTGTTTCTGACAGATGTCCCATGTATTTTTATAAAAAAAAAATCTCAATTCTGTGAACTTGGGATGATTCTTTCTTTCCACATTGTATTTGCTGTTTCTTCAAAACCTGAAATGCTCATTCCTCCACATGCTCATTTCCAAGCTCTATCATTGAAATCAATGAAATTGATTCTCCTGCGGTTAATGGATTTTGCAGCCAAGGTGAGGAGGATGCACTTTAATCATGGCAGGTCTTAAATATTTTATCAGGCAGAGCCAAAGGTTCAGTGCGGAGGCTGGCGATGTGGAGGAGTGAATGATAGCAGACACTGGTACTCTGTGCATATCAGCACTCTGGTTGAACATTAGACCAAACATTACTTTCACTTCAGAAAACAACATTTTGTAACACACCTTTAGTATATTGAAAATCTATAAGTCTCACTGTTTTCAACTTTTTTTGGACATTGTAAAATTCTAAAAGTTTGATGTCTCGATGAGAAAGATAATCATGCAAGAGATTTCATGCCAAATTTCATTTATAGTTGTGGAAAAAATATCTGGAGAAAGTACATTTTTGAAATAGTCCTGTTTCACTTTAAATATTTGTGCACTGTTTTTTCTTAGTTCATCCTAAAAAAACTTTGGTCAATTTATGTCTAATAGGAGTAACATTTAATTACTCTTTGTTCTATGTTAACACCTAGAACTCTAATTAACTGTAAGACTTTGGGTCTTGTTGCTCTATTGACAAACTGTATGTCAAAAGCATTCTGCTTTATAAAAGTAATTATTGCATTTAAGTAAATCACAAAATGTTGAATGCACACCTGTAAAACTCTGAATGTGCTTTCACACCTACCCGATTAGCGCAGCGGGGGTGGCCAGTCTCAATGTTAAGTCAATGGAACAGACCCGATATGAGGCAATCTGAAGTCTGCGGCGCAATTTGAGTGACTGGCGCGGCGCGAAGGTCTTCCAGCAGCTCAATTTGAGTGACGCGGTGCAGCCAAAATTTAAATATCTGAAGTTTGACAGGTTGCCACATCGAATCTGCCAATCAGGAACTCAGTTTTGAGCATGTGAGTTTCACTCCCACAGCGGAGCTCACTCACTCGAAATGCCAGCAGATAGAGACTCGCTGTGGGGTGCAAAGGCTGCTGGTTTGGGCCTCATAGAAACATAAAAAAAGGGGAAAGGTCCCCTTATTTCATTTTTTTCCCCCTCGGGTTAATACTAGAGTGAGCTTTCAAGCTCAGCCACAGAGACACAGAAACACTGCAGAAGCGGCTGTCATACAGACACAGGCTGTACCTGGACAATGTGTTAATAATAATCATATCAACTCAAACATGAAGACATGATTATCAATGTTTTTGTAGAACTCTCCACAATAAATAAAACTTATTTCTCAAAATCTTCTATCTTTCATACATTCTAATTAAGAAATCATCGGACATCGTTCCTTATAGTGATCATCCTAAATGCATTAGCTGGTAGCTCCTCCCACTGCGTCATACTCAGTAACACATTGTTTAACAGGCGACGACCAGCAAATTTCTCGAGGGCCGAAAGAGGGGCGGGGGACGCGAATTTGTCGCGCAAATTGCATACAGTGTGAATGCACCCTTTTTTTTTTTTTTTTTTTTATGCCACATTCGGACCAGGCTCAGAAATGTTCAAGCGAACACTTCCAATGAAAAGTCTATATAAACGGACGTATATGTTTCGGGCTTCCGCATGTTGTGTATCTCTGGAGCTCTCTGTAAAGAAGAGGATTGACACACTGGCACGGGTCTTTGCTATAAAGAATAAAACTTCTATTTGTATTGATTGGCCTTATGTTCAACGACCACACAAGTCAATGTAGGTTACATTTCCCTATGAACCTTTGAGTTAGTTTAATCAAGGAGTCACTGCTGTTTGCCCAAACAAAAGCTTTGGCTAAGTGCCATATGTTCTGAGAAACTCTAAAAGTATTCGCAGCCCTGCTACATGAGTATTGTTTGAAACTCACATAAAAAATCCAGTGACGGCTGTTTTGACCACAGAAATGCAAACGGCGGCTCATTTGACTGCAGTCAATAGAAAGATGCAATCTTCTCTTCTCCAGCACCTGAGCTAGACATGCTAGCCGGGCCAGATGAGGGGTTTAGTGCATAAAAATTTAAAAGCAGAAATACTCGGAAATGCAAAAATGAAATTATTTCTTCTTTCATAAGAAAAATGCCAGACATACATGTAAAAAAACAAAAAAAAACATGATTTTCATCAGAGGGAGCCTTTAAGCATTAGTCTACCTTTTATGTTTAGATGTAAAAATTGGTTAAAATTTTCCCTGAAAATATGTTTTAGAAGTTTATGACATGTATTCCTTAGCAGTTAGGTTGTAGGGCCAGTTTCCAGTTTAACATACATTTTGATCAAGCTGATAGCAATTAAACATGTCAGTGTCATGTTTGACTTGACTCCCTCATTGCTCCATTGTGACAGTATTCCTACTGGGCCAGACCTTGTAATGCTTACAAATCAGTTTCAACACACACAGATGAACACAACTACATGCAACAATTAATAGACAGGAATAATGTTGTTTTAATACAAGCATTACAGTTTTTCACTTTGGTTTTGGCATTTTAAATTATGTAGATGGCAGCTAATGCAGGAAAGGAGAATGGGGAGTTCTAGACGTTTTGCTTGATATTGGTGGATCCGGTTTTGTTCATATTACAGACTAATTGTGCACTTCATGGTACAAGGACCAAATTTGGCGTGAATGTATTTGAGGATCCCCTCTTTCAGAAAAACCCATAATGGCATACATTTATGAAGACGGCACCGATACTTCAAATTGGTACAAAACAATTTTGTGATTATTTGCCCCAGTCTAGACAGTATGGATTGTTCATGCACAAAATGCAATTTTTAAATGTCATGGTTACCCACAGAATGCTATTATATGTGAATTATATATAATCTAAAATCTCGAATTCTCTCATGGCTAACAGGCTGTTCTGAAAGATGGCATCCTAAGGTACATACATGCCAAATTTGGTGCTTACAATTATTTTAATAAAGAGGTCCACTTCTATACATCTGACAGGAAAGGTAAAACTTCAGTTACACTTTGAGCAAGTGGTCAACGGTTAAGGTAACATAAGACATTTAACAAAACACAAGAAATAGGTGTGTGAATTGGTTTCATTTGTGACTTCTAAGTTCATTTTTGTTAGTGGATTTAGGTCTGTCTTTGTGGTTTTTGTTGAGGTCATGTTCTGTTTTCTCTTCATCACTGTCAGTTCTTCCTCAGGTGTGTCTGCTTCAGGTAATGAACCATCTAACTGTACTTCCATTACACATATGCGCACAACTTTTACATTGTATGTGCAACAATATGGCAACCACAACTGAAAAATAAAACAAAAAAATAAATAAAAAACTAAAGTATATGCTGTGGAATAAGTGTTTATCTGATCAAACCTTCACATTCTCATGCATTTTTAAGTGATTTATTGACTCTGCACTATAATTACTATTTGTTATATTTCAGTTACAGTTTTTTTATACGACTATCTCAAGTTACCATTCTGTAATCTTCATTTTATAAAAACAAGATTAGCATTTACATGCAATGCTTTTATTGCACTGCAGTTTTTATGTTATGAAATCAGCTTACTCTGTTTAGCAGAAAATGAAATGATATAAAGCAATAAGCTGGATGTAATAAGCTTTAAATTGCTGAATGAAAACAGCATTACTGGGAGAACATTTTTCTTTAAAGTGAATCAAATTGTGTGACAAAGAAACATCTAAGATTCATCCATCCATTCTTCCATCTGTTACCGCTTTTCCAGAGTTGGGGGATAACAGTCAAGCACAGATGATCAGACTCTGCAGAACC
The DNA here is from genome assembly GCF_002922805.2 of Oryzias melastigma. Classification (NCBI taxonomy): domain Eukaryota; kingdom Metazoa; phylum Chordata; class Actinopteri; order Beloniformes; family Adrianichthyidae; genus Oryzias; species Oryzias melastigma. The sequence continues at coordinate 15,759,021 of NC_050512.1, forward strand.
TTCCATCAGTTCTGCCAGGAGGACCCTAATGTGCTACCAGGCCATCTAAGAGACATATTCCCTCCAACATATTTTGGGTCTTCCCCAGGGCCTCTCCCAGTGGAGTTTGCCTGGTATATCTTGGGAGACATCTAAGAGGCAAGCTAACCTGACCTCTCTCGATGGAGGAGATGGGACTCTACTCTATGTTCCTCCCAAGGGACCAAACTTTTCATTTCTCAGGGAGCACCCAGCATCCCAAATCATGAGATATTGTTTCTTTCTGGAGTGGAGGGCCTACCGTGTAGTCTCTTTGGGAGGAGCCTGACTTGATCTAATTGGAGGAGGCCAGCCCACCTCACACTCACCTGTATGGCACAACCCTGGACTTGAATTTAGGCCAAAGGTCCATAACAGGTTTTTATACCAGTCTTAGTCTAGGTTAACACTTAGACCCCAATCAGATGGCAATTCCTGGTGGTTAGAAGACATTCCTAAAGTGTTTGCACCTTTGACTTGGTTTTCCACTCAACGACATCAAAAAATGTAAGAACATCAGTCATCTTTTTTGTATTCTTATCAAAGCCTGATTTAAAACCAGGTGGAAATCATTCTTCACAAAATAAAAATAACTATTTCCAATACTAATAGAGACAGAATACATAGGCATCTGTCTAAATGTAAAAAAAAGATCTCACAGTAGACTATTTATCGCAAATAAGAGAGAAAAATCTGTTTTATAATTTTACATAAAAGTGTGGTGCAGATGTCAGCTTTAATGTGATCAATCATAGTCGACAATTTGTATGATCATCATGGCCAGTATTCATTTTTAATGACATATCCATATAACTGCAGAGTTAAGTGGGGAATCAGAAGCACTAGAAACTGGTATCTTTTCTCTTTCAATCTTCTGAATGTTAAACACTATTGGGAGTAATTGAACAGGCAATAATACAAACACAATGACACTGTAATCTCATGACAAGCAGAAATTTGAGGGTTGTGTGGAGGCAGCTTGGCATTATCAACCTGCAACCCTCGTTGTACAATTTTGTCATTAATTGAGTTCTTTACATCACATTGTCATGTTGGATGCATGAAATCAGGAGGAGCATAGCCAGTACAGTTAAAAACAATGATAATGGTAACAAAATGAGCAACAACCAATCATCAAAAACTGATATGAAACTGAAAGTAAAGCCAAACAGAACCCTCTATAGTCAGGCACAAATACAATTTAAAGACAAAAATTATATAATCAGAAAAAATGTGTTTTTAGTGATTTGCTGGAGGAATTTCTTGATGATCTGTTTTTTCCCTAATAATAAAAAACTAATTGACTTGCTTGACAAATAGTGACTAAGCCACAATTTTAAGCCAACTGATATGAGAAGCAAATAAGCTTCACTTCACAACTACAGTGATATATTTACAGTGAATCAATTTTATATCAATTTTTCTGGATACAGCTTCATTCTTTAGTTAGAAAACTAAAAGTCTGGTGACTATGTTTGCAGGGTTTTGTCTGGTACAGAAAATGTTTGATGCTAATGAAGTGTTTGTTTTATAATTGGCTGCTGCAGCAGTTAATGACTCATGTCCACGTTTAACTGTGAGAGTCAGTAAATATCAACGCATGTGGCAGACAGTGGTGCCTAAAGTGGAATCGTTATCTCTTTTTTTGTTTGTTTTCAAAATGTATTTTTTTATATATATATGCCATAAATTTTCTGCTTCTTTTCTTTCAAATGCATCTAAATATAAAGTAACCTTTTTTTTTTTATAAAACACATAGTGGTATGTTTTGTAAGACATGGCAAATTTAGATATTTAAACATCATTAATAATTTGTGCTGATTTGTCCTAAGGTTCCTTATTTTGTGATTTTTATTTGATTTTTTTTTAGTTTCTGTGAAAGCAGGCAAATTAACTCCGCCCCTTTCAGCCCCCTTCATGGATCAGTTACAGCAGCCTGCATTTATTTCATTTTTGTTTTGTTTTTTTGGCTGGTGCCTTTGATGTGTTTGATCATGCATGCATGCATGTTAACTTGTTTATTTCAAAAAATCAATATAAATGCAAAACAAAAGACATTTGCTGCTCTAACAATGTTTTCTTTGGTAGAAAAAAAAATATACATTACAGAAAATCCCATTAACATGACAAAAACACAATAAAGGTAACTCTAGTAATTAACTTTGTTGACAAGACTGAGTTAGAGAGCATGTGGTAAACTCAGCACAAATTTATAAAAGTTAAATCAAGAATCTGGGTTTTTCTGAAGCTGTTAAACTAAACACAAAGCTTTTTATTTTCCAAACAATCTTTTTTACATTAAGCATATTTACAAGTGATATATTTTTTACTTTTTTTATTGGGAATTCCCAGCTTTGTTGCTACACAGAATTAGGTTATATACATAATAGTCCAATTCCCTTAAGCTTTTTTTTTTTTTTCAAAAACATTTATTTGAGTTTTAAGAGACTCCTGTACAAGATGCATCCAGGATAATTTAGAGTTTTGCCATCGTACTGAACTTTCACAGGGCTTGCCTTGCTCAACCCAATAAAAATTATCATGCAAGACAATGCTTCAAAGTCAACTAGAAGGGGGATTGTGGCTAGCAGCAGGGCAGAGCTCATCTCATAGATAAAAGCCGTGCGTAAATTAAAAAAAAAAAAAGTCCTCTGTGATTTGTAATAGTATTGGCAGTTAGTGGCAGCACAGCAATTGACTTTAGCAATTGTTTGGTAGAGTAATTCTTTTTGTAGCAAGGTGTTTTGGGAATAAATGTTGTCCTTTTGAAACCCCTCTTTTATTTTCATTTGAAATTGTACCACTTTTGTTAGAAAGGTGATGAGCAGCAGAGGTAAGTGAGCAAGTTGCATTCTTACATTTTTGCCAGATCTTCTTTGACAACAGATTTCATTTTTGTTGCTATTGGTTCTTCGTCTGAGCTTCTGACACCTGATTGGTACGTGGTTGGCAGTATCTGTGGCGATGGGTCCTGCTACAAGAAGGTGTGTTATAAGAATTGGCACGCCACATTTAATAGATCTTGTGTGAGTGTCAAGATGCAGAAATGTTTGGAGTAAGCCCCAGAAGAATCTCCAAACTGGACTTTAAGTTCCTAACAACATGGGGGGTTAAAGACAAGCTGCAAAGTAGCCATTCTAGGAAGACATCACTAAAAGATTTATCCCCCTGCCAGTACTGTAGGATGGTTCCCACAAAGTTGAAGGCCCAATCCAAATTTTTCCCTTCTCCCTTCCCCTTCATGTAGCCCTCCAAACGGAGGGTTATGAAAAAATAGTGTCTAATATTTCGGATGTGACTTTCGTCCGATGACATAATCAATAATCGCCGGTCCGCTAGCATTAGCCCGGAGCTTCAAGTGCTTGAATATACTCAACAACAGTGGTTTTATAACTTTAAAAAGGTCACGCTACAACAAAAAGTAATTACTTACATTTAAATGTAAATATCTGTGGTTTAAGCATACCCATGTGAAGAAAAGCACTTCTCAGCGCGATGCGGTTTACCCTCGCGACAATGGACTTTGGACCCTTCCGTATTAAACGCATTACATCTCCCAGCAACCCCAGCATGCGTTGTCTGGATGCTGCTCATCAGACTCTCATTTGCCCTTTCCCCACACTGACACTTAAGTAACGCACAAAGCCTCACTCAGTGGGAAGTATTGTTTGTCTGCCTGCATTACCGAGCATTTCTACCTGATCTTCTGTTTGCCTGGCCCTGCTTTGACTCTGACCCAGTTTGCCTACCGCTTGTCTCGTTCTATGCCTGTAATGTTCTACCCAACCTCTGATCTCTGTTGCTCCCATGGTTGTGTTTGACCACTGCCTACCAGACCCTGATTTAGCTTTATGGGATTTTAGCCATGTTTTGACACCTGTCATCCTGTCTGAGCTAATAAACCTTCTGCACGTGGAACCAGCTGCCTGGCAGTTTGTAACAGTGGGTTCAATGGCCATGCATTTTGTACGTATATCCCCAAAAACCTTCATAAAAATTGGTATGGCTATTGGTGAATGTGAGGGTTTTTAACGTTTAAGCTCCGAAACACACACACCCACACACCCAATAAAAATAAATATATTTAAAAAATGTATCTAACCTTTATTTAACCAGAAAGAAAATCCCATTGGTATCCAGTGATCTCTTTTTCGAGGGTAACGATAAAAAAGTTACTCTCCCCGGACATTTCATAGAATTAAAAAATAAATAAAATAGAATAAAACAAATCATTTAATTATTTAAAACAGCTACAGGATAGTAATTTAATTTCCACGTCTTTCATAATAACATAATAAATTGTTTTTTGCAGAAAGTTTCACTCCGTAGGTGTTTTACACTGTTTACTGTTCTTATACTGAGAAGTATAAGAACATAATGGACTAATTGTTAAATGTCATTAACAAAAAATATTTACAATTTTATAATATTGTGTACAATGTGCTGATATTGACAGAAGACTGTTTTAATTTCTAATTTTATTAAAGATAAAAACTTTGAAAATCAATCGAAATACACTCAAGATCATGCCATCTTCTTAACTTGCTGAAAACTTCTAAAACTGTGCTCCTTTCAGGTCTGTGATTTTTGTTTCTAAAAATACATGTAGAACATTGCAGGAAAAAGAAATGACTGTGCTGATTTTCCTGTGCAGGGGTCCCCTCCTTCACCAACCCAGCTCAGAAAAGCAGCTTTTGTGTTGTGCAAAATAGCCAACACCTTGTCATCCATCTCCTTCAGCCCCACTCATTGTATTTCTTCGGTATCCACAACAAAAGTGAACAAGCACTTGATGTAAACAACAAGCAGCATGTTGAGAAAAGTCAAGGAGTGGATAATATCCATGTGTCAGGTAATGGAAGTGCACATGTACAGCTTTTATAAAACAGTAAAGCGTAGCCTGTCACTAGGAGGCTGCAGCTTTGGAAGACCAAATCTAGCAAACTCATCTCTCAAAATCAGACTCCAACCTGGATGGTGTATTTGTGCAGGCAATAAAAGCAGAAGCACTCTGCTGATGAAAGTCTTTCAGTACTCTGGTTTTTCTAGATTTTTTATGGCCCTCATTTATAAGCAATAATAAGTAGCACTGTTGCTTGATTTTAAATGTAAATTTGCAGAATTAAAATAGCATATTTCTTTCAGACCATTTATAAGCAGGAATGTGTTTTAAGAAACTAGTAACTATTTTGACATTGACAGAATTGCAAACTTTGCTGACGTAGAACTTTTTCATGAAGTCAAGAAATGTATGAAATACTCATAAGACTTGTGCTAAAATGATTAAAGAAGAAAGGATGGTAGTGCAGCACACCATGTCTGCAGGGCACAGATAAGCCTGTACCCTCTTTCTTCAGATTGGTGCTTTTGGTGTCGTAAGGATCAGGCCACCTGACAGAACAGTTAGAAACCTCTTTTCAAAATTTGACAGCAGTTTCAGACTTCTAACAGGTCACTTTTCCAATTTGAACACTCCCTGACTTCCGCTGAATTCAGAAAATGTAATCCTTATTTTTTGGCATGTATATTTTACTCAAAATACTTAAATCTGGGAAATATGCACACATTCTACAACCACTAAATAGATGTATTGTTTGAATATTTGTTTTGAGTTTTTCTCTTCGTTTATGTTGTTTTGTTTCTGTTGTGCTGGGAATGATGTGCAAATGAAGCAAACAAGCCATTGAACTACTGAATCGCCTATATTGACAGTTTTGAGTAATATGACACGCACACTGCCCCAAAGAATAAAAACAGATGTCCAAAGTCGCTTAGCTCTCATCAATTTTGTTTAATAAGTCTTTCAATCAAAGCTATGTGACAAAATGTCATTGCTGAAGGAAGGCAGTGCTACCCTGGGACTAAAAAAAATGAAAGTGAAATATAAGATATGAGAGTATAAAACACAAAAGGCCAACAACGGTCAAGGAGGCTGCACGTGTGCTTTTGTTTGTAGTAACCTGCTTAATAGTACAGACACCACGTTGTTCTGTCATCTTCTCCCTGATGATTGAACTCTATAATGCCCATGATCAGCAATCAGTCTGGATATTTCCAAGGAGAGAATAAAGGCAGGCAAGGTGAGGAGACATAGAGTCATCACCATCAGTCTGTGGTGAATGAAAACACTAGAAAGAAATAACCTAGAATAAGATCTAAAACCAAATCACTGCTGGGAAATTGGTTGATTATTTTAACAAATATTTCTGATCAAGCTGCTAAGCAGGCACAGGCACAAACACTTACAAGCCACCTTATTGAGTACACCCTTCTACTACTGGGTTGGTTGCTCAATTGGTACTAAGGAGCCCAAAGTGTGCCAAGAAAATATCCCCCACACCATTATACCACCACCACCAGCAGCTGCCTGAACCATTGATAGAAGGCAGAATGGATCCAAACCTTCATGTTGTTGATGCTAAATTCTGACCCTTCTGAATGTTGCAGCAGAAATGGAGACTCATCAGACTAGACAGCATTTTCCCAAACTTCTATTGTACAGTTTTGGTGATCCCGTGTGTTTGCCTGTGCAAACTTCGGTTGTAACCAGCGGTTATTTGAGTAACTGTTACCTTTCTACCAGCTGGAACCAGTCTGGCCATTCATCCTTGACTTCGGGCATCAATAAGGTATTTCCGTCCACAGAACTGCCTCTCACTGGATATTTTGTCTTTTTCTGACCGTTCTCTGTAAACCCTAGAGATACATGTGCAAGAACATCCCAGTAGATCAGCAGTTTCTAAAATACTCCAACAATCATCCCACAATGATTTAAGTTCAAAGTCATTTCATTTGCTGCCATGGGATTTTTCTGATTAGAAACTTGTATTAAAGAGCAGTTGAACAGATCTACCTAATAAAGGGGCCTGCTTTGCTGATTTTAGAATTTTAAAAAAAGCTTAGAAAAAACGGCATCACTATATGTTGGTTTCATTTTCAACCATTTTTCCACTTAATAAAGATAAAAAGTTACATTTTATCTCATTCTGCTTCAGTCTTTAAGTCCTCCGTAACCAATCAAGTTAAGGTCAAGTTAAATTCCCACAATTGTCACACAAAATATTTTGTTGTTGTTGTTGTTTTATGTTTAAAACTTTCTTTTCCCTCATTTTTATTCTTCTGCATTAACATGACCTTTTTGGATGTCTTTTTTCTCTATAACAATTTTGTATTGAATTATTCAAGCATTAAGAAAATCTTGTACAAACGGAACAATTCAGAGTAAAAAAAAAATAATATATGTTGAGAATGTTTTGGTAGACGGAGAGAAGTTAAAGAGAAAACTTGTCCTTTCTATTTGCTGAATTATACTTTTTTACAATTTGTACCAAACATCCTCAGAGAAAAAAAATCAAAGACACAAAAATAAAAATTAATATCAAAGCAAACAAAAAATACTTCAGATGAAGAACACACTCTAGGCAACTCACACTGAATCATGAGGATGAACCTATGTCTGCCCAGAAGGGTGGCCAGTTCAGGTATTGCCATCCTTGAAAAAAGCTCTCATTGATTTGTAGTTGGTTAGGTCCACCAGCTCACACCACCACACGGGACCGAATGGTAAACAACTAATCAAGGGCCAATTTGCAGTTTCCAGCCAGTCTTGACAATGAGTCATTTAGAAAAGTTGTACCAAAGACAGACATTGATTAAGAAGTCTTTGGAATTAGATTGACTTTTCTTCTAAATTAGTGAAAACTTATCGATAAACGTAGAAGTTGTGTGTATACAGCAAATGTTAACTGACTGGGTCTAAGCTTTGCATGGTGAATAAGAAATATCCTACATTTGGGTATACTTTATGACAATTTTTGAAAGGATTTTGTGCAATGAAACTGATTTTTACAGTCTTGTTTGCTGAATTTATTTAGAACTTTTCACAAAAAATTAAATATATAAATCGAACATTCAAAGATTTTTTATTTTTATTTTTTTAGAATTGGTTTTAATTTCATTAAGGCGAAACTGAGTATTGATTCAAATATAATAAATTGTTGATCAACACAATTGCCCATTTCACATTCTGGAAGGTTTTAAAGCAAGCTAACACGCTACCCCTTTGATTTATCTTCATGTAAGAAAGAACTGCAACTGAAACAGTGGCAGAATGCTGTTTGGTGACAAGACAATATGTGACGAGAAATCGATAACCTGTTCTCTACGAAATCTTTCAATGGACAAGAAGCGAGCCAAGAAATAAGGAAATGGATGTCGATTTCATCTTTAATGTGAAGAAGACAAATGTGGACGGTGACAGGAATTTATTACGGTCCCGGCAGCAGAAATGACACAGATGAGTAAGGATAAGTGGAGGGCAAAGTCTTTGTTTAATAATCTGAGAAGATGCATGCTTTCTTGGAGAGTAAGATTTTGCCTTTATCTGTAAAACCCTTTTTGAAAGTAATTCTTAAAAATAAAATGATATATATCATTTGGTTGAATCTTAAATGCTTTATAAGAAAGCTTCCGTGCACATTTGTACCAGCAACAAGCTGATAATACATTAAGAGCATTGTTCTAATGTACTGCTCCCAATTTCAGGTCCTTTCATAAGACACTCGGGAGCCAGAAATATTTCTGATTAATTGAGGGTTGAGTTGCTTTTCATTGTTTTTTTTCTTGGATGCGGTTTTGGAGAGAATCTATATGTTACCTAACACTAAAATTAGAGACAATTCTTTTTTTTTCAGTGGGCAAAAGGTAAAAAGGATTTGGGGGATAAATCTCTGAATTATTTTTTACAGTAACATCATTTATGGTTATGGGGATGCTGGAGCCTATCACTACTAATGTAAGGTAGGTACACCCTGGACAGGTCACCAGTCTACTGGACAGCCACACACTCCAAAGCAGGAGTCCCTAACTCCCAGGTGGGTCACTAGGTAGAAGGCTGCAGACAAAAAAAAAATAAAAATACATATGGTAACTTACCTTGTTAACGTTTATATTTTCTGATTCTGAGGGACATTTTATTTTGGAAAATTATTGGATTCTGTCTACCACATACATCTAAAAATTACTCTTGATGCATCCAAAACATTCCCCTTAGACACGTGTCTTAAATACATATGACACTTTCTTAAATTAGCTGCTCCGACTGCTAATGCAATGCCCAAAATCAGCAAAGTTATTAAAAAAAAACAAGCTTTTTCAAAGCTTCTTTGGGCAGAAAAACGAAACCAAACATACATTTAACATACTTAAAATATGAATTTATTGCCGCAGTTGTTCCAAGGCTGACCGGCTCACTAATGTTACACAAACCCTGTTAGAAAGGTTGCATTCATTTTTATTATTATCATTGTTTGTAGAAAATACCAGTTTTTATGATGGTTAAGTTGGGACTGGTTGAAGTTAGTGTTTAGTTTGTAGCCTCCACTTTAATGGTTTAAGGGAAAATCAACATCATATTTTAAAGAGTCCAACACAACAAAGTTTAAAAAGACTGAAGATCAGTTGAGGGACAATGTAGAGGCCCCAATTGACCTATGAGGCATGTTTTTGGACTGATACAGGAAGCCAGAGTGCTCTGAGAAAATCCACGCACCAGCAGAACTTACAAACCCAACAAAGAAAAGACCCAGTCAATTACAACCTTTCTGCTGTGAGAAAGCTGCAAGATTAACCACCACCACCATACAACTGCCTGTATAAAAAGAGTTCTGTTGAACGGAAAACAATGATTCTTTTTTTTTTCTGAATTTAAGTAATTTCACTCAGACATTGGTTGGTTACCGGTGC
>NC_050512.1:15769049-15841503 GCF_002922805.2 Oryzias melastigma
GTTCTGTTGAATGGAAAACAATGATTCTTTTTTTTCTGAATTTAAGTAATTTCACTCAGACATTGGTTGGTTACCGGTGCGTCACTATTGCCCTATTTAACATTTCCTGCATGGTGGGAACTCGGAGCACCTGTCAGAATGCTCTGCTTTACACTGCTTGTCAACAATGCCAACTTTAAACTGAGAAAACCAGCAGATTTAACAGATTCTGAAGGCTTTTTTTGTCTGTTGGCGCCCAATGGGCTTTTTTCTTATGCTAAGAATCAAAGAAAGGGCAATCAGCAGGGGTGGCGGAGTAGAAAGGGAGCAGTTTGATGTTGTTGTTATTGTTCCCACGATTGCCACAGTCAGAGTGCAGATATGTGCTCCCAGAAATAAAATAATAATGCGCGATAGATGTTAAGAACAACAATCCAAGCTGCAGTCTTTGTGATACTGCAGGTGGAAGCTCACACATTTATTAATCTGTGTCAAGAACCAAGTCGCTGTTTAATTGAGACAATCCATATTTCTCTTTCCTAATCAGTCTCTGTAGTTTCTGCTTGGGCCTTTAGATTTATTTATTTTTATTTTTTCACAACTTAACTCTCTAGAACTGGCACAAGCCATAAGTATCCTAAATTGAAGTGTGAATCAAGCTATTGGCTGTCTTCAGGTAATACTGGGCAGGGAGAGTGTGTCAAATTGTAATGGGCCTCAAGCATTATTGAAATGGGTAAATGTGGGGATCTATTCTTTGTGCTTTGGGACGAATAGCTAAAAAGGGCATGCTTATTTTCCTCTCCACTCCTCAGCGTACTGTTCACCATCTCTTAGTGCATTGTCTATTGATTTTTTCCAGCTACCTCTATCAGTCAGGCCCTAATAAGACAACACATGTCGCCTTTTAAAGGAACATATAAGAATGTTAATGGATCACTCTGCATTTTCTCCTGCACAAGCACACATGTGATCTTGTCTATGTGGAGGTGAGTGGCTTTGTTTTCATTTAAAACCAACTAGGACAGCATTTATCTTGCTGCTCTTAGAGAACCCAAGGACCGGAAAACACGGAAAATGTGGCAATAGAGCGATGAGAGGATAAGAAAAAACAGAGTGCTAGTGGAAGTGAAAGAAAAACCTCCTTGTGCAGGCTGGATTCATCTGCTGTCTTATTGCTCCTGCAGGGACAGATTTATCTTCATTTAGGTTTTTGGCACCAACCCCAACCTGGCCAAGCTGCCTGAAAAAAAGTGTGTGAACCCTATTGCCCTCGTAGACTATGTTGATGTCTGATCATTTTCAACTTTTTCTGCACATTTGTGTAATATTCTTTGTTTTTTTTTACAGAGATATGCACATTTTCTCGCTAATATTTGCAGAAACCATGTTTTTTTTTCTTGTTTACTAAAGCTGCAAATTAAAATCAAATAGTTTTTCCTCTTAAAAATGCAGTTTGCCTGTTACCATAGCTCTGTGTTAGCTTACTCGTTCTTGTTATTATCCTATTATTAACCAGTTTTTGACGTACATTGACTGTTTTTGTTGTTTTTTTTTTTTTTTACACATAATGAGTGCAGTGGCATGTCTGCCACTTTTTTTGGGACTAATTTCCACCATTTTCTGTGCCTGAATTGGTCAGTGGGTGCAACTTTTACATGATCAGCTGTTGTCGCTTGGCAACAACAAAACTATGCCAGAAAAGTGACCAGAGATCACAGGAGAAGCTGAGGAGACTGGAGGTCTTTTAAAGTTTGCAAAGACTCCCAAAAGTTTTTTATTATGAGTGTATTACAGGGTGGGGGGAACAGATAAGAACAAGAAATGATGCAGAGATCTGTTACACATGTTGACCGTCTGAATCAGCAGCTCCCTGCTAAGGGGTGACTAACCACAACTACCCGAAGAAAACAAACAAATAAAGCCCGCAAACTAAGACAGTCCAATCCCAAACAAAAAACAACAAAACCCAGCAGCCTAAGACTGCTGAGGACAAAGGGGGTAAAAGAGAACAAAACAAACCAGCAACCACAGTGACCAAAACCCAACCAGCCCCTCACCTGCTCTTCTGCTCCCTGCCTGCCTGGTAGGGCCTCCTCTGCCAGCAGGCGCCAATTAAGGCACATTGGCCACACCTGCCAGGTGAGCAGAAGGGCTTGATGGGAACTGTCCAGCAGCAGGAAGTAACATTCTTCCTGTCACCTATCAAACTCTACAACACGTCATGGATACTAGGCATTTTTTGTATTTTAGTGTTATCATCTATCTGCTGTTTTCAATAAGGTAAAGGTAATATAAAGGTAATTTCCCCTTTTGTGGGCTCTATAAGGTTCTATTCTATTCTATACCATAATTTTAATCATAAATCGCTATAAGTTAGGGTTGTTCAACATTACATTAAATAGGAAGCAATATTTCTCCGTGTTTTCTGTCGTGTTGTGTCTCCTTGAAGTGTTTCTCTCTGCTAGTAATGAGGAGAAAGTGTTTTTGTTATGTGTAGCTTCACTAAGGACCACTGATCCTCTTGGTTCAGCAGGCTATAAATTAACATTGATCTCAGTTTACCTGTAACATCACTCTTGTAGTATAGTGAAGCAAATCATTTGACTTTTTATTAAGACAGACAGCAACACAGGCAGAACAGATAAGTGGAGAAAAGAGCAAAGAGGAATGTTTTGTTTGAATGTGCTGCTTCTTCTTTCTCTCTATGCATTTAACCTGTTGATATAGCACTGTGGGGAAGTTTCTCTAATCGGTTTTTCCTTTTTCACTGCAATGTGACTCTTCCTGCACCCTTATCCACCATGCAACCTCCACAACCTCCTGCTGAAAGCTCTGCCGAGAGCTTAAGACATAAATGCTTGTTAATACCTTTGCTGCTAGGAAAAAGAGTGAGGGAAGGTGAGGGAAGCACGAATCAGAGGGAGCCCTTGGCGCCATATCTGGATGCAGCAGTGGCTGCGCATTGAGAAGAGAAAAGGAAGAAGACAGAAGGGCAGAGTTGTCTTTCTGGCTGTGTTGCGCTCTAGGTGCCCCACTGTCAGCCCGAGATTGATGGATGGGGCTGTTTATCGCACGTTACATCAATCCTGTTCTGCTTTCTCTTTCATTCGTTGCCTTACTCCCTCATCACTCCTCCCTTTACTTCTGTCTCCAAACCCCCCACTATCCTCCACCTCCTCCCCCTGCTGCTGCTGCTCCAGGTCCCTCGCTGGTCCCTCTCTTTCGTATTAGTTTCCAAAAGGCATCTTTAATGCTGACAGAGCGAGAGGGAGCGCTGTGAGGCAGCAAGAAAGCAAAGCGAGCGGATCGCTATCTTTATCGCAGCTTTTCTTGCCTGCAGGCTGCCTGGAGAGCCAGAGAACTGGACTGCTCTGTGGTGTTTCATGGAGGAGGCGGAGGAGCAGGGGGTAAAAGTGTGGGACAAGCCGGGCAGATGGAGGACAGCATCCAGCACTTGGGACACTGCTTGGTTGACATGAAGGAGCTGAGCGCCAACGCTGAAAGAATCAGCACTGCTGGTGAGCTGCCTGCTCTCGTGTTGTCTGCCTGCCTCTCTGCAGCTGTCTCCTCTCTCCCGCCTGCCACAAACTCTGCATCCCACTTGTCTGCTGTAATCTATATATTATGTGTCCTGCTATTTCTGGAAATGCTTGTTCAGATGATGTGTAACCTCCTTACCTCCACCCCCGCAAGCATTTGCAGAGTTCTGTCCCTTTGGTTGACACACGCAGAGTTTGTGTTGACAGAAGGAAAGCAAAGGATAAAACAGAGCGGGGAGAGGAAAATTAATCTAAAATGTGTTTTCCCTCTTTGCAGTGCTTCAATGACTGTTACGTTCTGAAAGAAAAATAAAAAGAAAAGAAATGATGCCTGTTTTTCAGTCATAAAATTTCATCATGGCTGAAAAAGTAGCATTTAGAAATGAAGAGAAAAAGCTCTCTTGCTCTTCGACCGTTCTTCTTACATCATTTGTACAGAAATTTGTTGCAAGGTCATGCTGAGAGCCTTCCACTCAAGTTAAAACCATAAAATTCAATTGATCCACTTAATGTTTTTTTTTAAACACACACATGTGAATTCATGTTTTCTGCTGTAATGTTTGCGTGTGAGCATGTTGGCACTTTTACCGCAGCCCTGAATATATTGACAATGATGAGCACCGACAGAAGCAAACTAGCCTTATTGCCTATAACTGCAAGAGAATACTGAAGAGATTATCCATATCAGTGATGCCACATAACCTCTTTTTCAAATTCGATACCTTTGCCAATTGAAAGGACATATTTCATTTAGAACTGCGCTGACAAGCAAGTAAAAACCTGAAGCCTTCTCAATAGGAATTAAAATCAACTATAGAAATAGGATATGTCATACTTATTCACAGCTTCCACAAGAATTAGTGTGGATTACTAAGATAGTGATAATTATGTGGAATTGATAGATAGAACAATAAATAGTGAAAGTGATCACCTCTTCAGAAGGAGATCCCTTGAATACTTGTTGAGTGTTGTCCTACTAACCTAATGCCAGGAAGGAGATGGAGTTTGTCAGAAAAGGAAACAGGGCTGTTTCAGGTCATCATCTCACAACAAGAAAACATACTCACAAACAAAAGCACTCACTGCAGTTGTTAAAATTCCCACGAGTGGACATCCCAGCAAGTTCAACCCAAGGTCATACCTTTGCAGGTCTCAAATGAATAGCAAAAATATGGAAGTTGAGTTGAAAAAAAGAGTGAAGCTTGTAAAAAATGGAGACATGAGAAAATAAATCCCCTGTTAAAAGAAGACACTAGTACAATCGGACAGTCCAGTTCAAAATGGAGAACATAGTTGGTGAAAAATGGCATAAATTCAAATTCTTTACAATAACTGTAATGCACAGTATTGGAGGCATCATAATGTGGGATTGCTTTGCATTTACAGAAACTTGATCAGCAATTAATCAACAAACACACGTATATTTAATGCTTTTATCTAACATGACCAACATGTTTCTTGCAGTTGAAAGCAAGAACATCAGCCTAGAATCTACTTCGGTGGGTGGAGCTGCTTGGCAGTGCTCCCTCTCCCATGGTTGCCACATTAATTTGATTGACCGAATGAAATGCTTTACATGTGTTGGTTTGTATGCATACGTTTGTCGAGTAAAATTTAACTATCTCATGTACATGTTGACATGTTTGTATGTGAGTTTTTTAGTGTGTGGACAGGTTCCGCCCACTTTAGACTAACATTTACACCCGAAAGCAATGATTATCCATCTGTTCCAACAAAAAAATGGCACAAATATAATCAATATAATTAAAGTTTAGCCTAAATTGCAAATACACATCGTGTGTCAAAAGTCATTATCCCCTGTTGTCCAACACAAAGAGGCCTTCAGCTCTGTTTGCTTATCTGTTGGACGGACAAGTTAAAAAAAAATAAAAAAAGAAAGCAAGAGTGACTTAAGAGTTTTGCCCAAGGACAGTTGAATTAGTTTATTTATAAAACTCCAATTTACCTCTGGGTATGACTTAAGGCGCAACAAGAAAGTAAGACGCATCAAAACAAGCTATTTTTATAAACCAAGTAATTCCAAATGTTCCAGTTCATTAAAATACAATTCAGTTTAGATTATACTGACTATAACTTCTTTTTCTTTCGCCTTTTCCCTTCAGGGATCGCCACAGCAAATCAGCTTCTTCCATCTAACCCTGTCTTCTGCATCCTCTACTCTAACACCAGCTATTTGTGTCTTCGTTCACTGCATCCATAAACTTCCTCCATGGTCTTCTAGAATTTTTGCCCAGCAGCTCCAGACTCAGCATTCTTCTACCAATATATTCACTGTCTCTTCTCTGGACATGTCCGAACCGTATTTCTGACTAAATATAATTATGGTCTGTATCAGTAATCAACTCATTGAATTAAAGAGTTTTCTCACCCATGTCCCGACTCAGTAGAGACGACCATCTGCTGTGACTCATTTGGCCTACTGACTGGCAGACATCTGCTAAACCCAATCACCTACAGCCAACCCGTGTAAACTCTGAACAATCTCTGCAGACCTGCAAATCATGTTTCTGTATCTTTTATGCTCACATGTAAAATGACAAGATTACAAGAATAATAGAAAAATATAATTTTAAAGGGGCTAAATCATGATTTTCTTAAGCTTTTCAGACTAAACTATATCCATATGTAGCCCTTTGGAACACTAAAAAAACAAATTATTTTTGACTTATTACTTATTTTTGTGGAATCTTTTAATACCAGGAAGTGAAACGACTCGCTCATTTTGCGATGTAATTATAACCGACATTGATGTGCTTCTTTGTGTCCGCGCATGCAAACAAACAACCTTTGAACTTTTTAAAAGATGAGTATAAATATTGTGGAGCCTTAATTATAACTGTTAATTAAGGTGCATTCACACCAAACGCGGTTCACGCAGCGGAGTCTGCCAGTTTGAATGTTAAGTCAATAGTACAGACTCGAATTGAGGCGATCTGAAGTCCCGCGGTTTGATTTGAGCGAACAGCGCGGCACGGCAATCTGCCAGCAGCACCATTTGAGCAGCGTGACGCGAATTGGGCGGCGCGGCCAAAATTTAAATATCTGACGTTTGTCAAGTCACCATGTTGGACCTGCCAATCAGTAACTAAGCTTTGGGCACGTGATGTTTTCAGTGACTTGATCAGCAGGTAGAACATTAATCCAATCCGATCATTTTTGTCCTGAACTTCATCTATTTCCTTAACCCACTGGAGAAGCGAGGTTGCAGAGCTCATCTTGCTATTTTGGGGTGAAGGACTGATCGCCAGCTTTTGCTCCCGCGGTAGAGCTCACTCACTCGATATATTGCCAGACATCTAGGTGTGTGACAGCTAATAGGACTGGAATGAGATAGAAGCCCCTGGTTCCGGTAATTTTTTTTTTGTTTTTTTTTTTTTAATCACATAAACCCAAACATGGAGTCATGATTACCAATGCTTTTATAGAACTCTTCACAATAAATAAACTTGATCTCCCAACATCATCTGTTTCTTCAGACATTCTAATTAAGAAATCCGCAAACACTGTTCCATGTAGCCATCATGTTAGCTCCTGCATCAAGCTCAGGCAGGTGGCGCGCAAAGAGCAGTCTTTTCTTTTGGAAGCTTGAACAAATTCCTAAATCTCTCGCAGCCTAAAAAACATTCTCTCCACTTAAACTAGGCTACATTATCTTACGAGCTGTCGTTTTCTCTGCAGATTAGATACAAGAGGAACCGCTTCTTCTCAGAGTCAATGCTAAGATAACAACTCTTTGCTGATGATCACAATTTCTGTGGAGAAAGTGAGTGTGTTTTATGTTACCTTGGGGGCAGAACTGGCAGTGCAGACTCTTCCTGTAAAGGGTTGTCCCCAATCTGTGACATCAGCTCGTGAGAACCCGCTCGTTTCCGTGGGTATGGGAGGGGCTGCTGTAGAGAGCGCAGATTTTTAGAGTAATACTCAAAGACGCGTGAATGGATCAAAATATCGCTGTGAGGTTTTTCATAGTGAGGAATGAGGAGTATAATACTCTTAAGAGTTAAAAAAGTTGTTTTTTCATATTAAGGCCACTTTAATGAATTACTTCATTTATTCTATGCTAGCAGTAAAATCAAAGTAAAAGCAATTTAGTTAGTTATGTATCAGTATTCATAAACTTATATTTTGAGATTTATGATCCTTCAGAGAGACACGGGTCAAATATTGATGTGATACACAAGTTCTCGCCCTGCCTGTTCATGTGTCAAAGTGTCCTTGGGCAAGACACTGAACTCCATGCTGCTCCTGGTGGTTATGGGTTGGCAGAAGTGCCAGGCAGCCAAATTGCCATCAGTGTGTGAATGGAACTGTGACTGTAAAGCACCTTAGGCCTTAAAGCGAGGTAGAAAAGTGATATGTAAGTTTACCATTTTATACTTGATAAATAAATAGAAGAAGTCAATGTCAATGCTAAAAGAGGAAAAGCAAAACGATCAAAAACTACACTCAAACTTCCTTATGTCAACGTGTTCCTTTTTAAAATGTTTTTATTTAATGTCTTTATTTTGGGGAGCTATGATTCGGGGGTAAACGTCTTAACAGAATCTCACGTCTGCTTCCCGTCTTGCCTGGCCATGTGTCAGCATGCTCCAGGGTGAGACAGAACCGGACATTGCTCCCGGTGATTACGGGTCAGCACCTTGCATGTCAGCAGACAACATCAGGGTGTGAATGTGTGTGTATGGGTGAACGGGAGTTGCAACTTTGAAGGTCTTTGGAGCTTGTTGAAGGGAGGGAGCGGCTATAAAAGTATTTACTAATGACATTTCCCTTTCCTTATATACTGCATTCAGGTTTTATTTTATTATTATTTTTTTTTTACCCAGTTAAAACTATGTAGATGCAATCATCTGAGGAATTCTAATTTCCTGCATTCCATTTTTGTGCTTTACATTTTTAGGTCACTCCAAGTAACCCTGCATTTCTATACATTTAACATAAATCTAGAGAAGTCAGAGTTGGTACTTTTCATGTATGATTTATGCCAATTTTACTGTAGAGCAATAATAACTATGTATGTATGTCCTTTAGACACTGAGTGGTAGTTTTAGGTTCTGATTGGACCTGAGAGCTCCTGCTGTATGAAAGAAGGTACAGATTGGTGAGCTCTTTCTCCTTTCGTCTCTTTGCTGGTACATATAAGTAAGTCAAATGGAGAGAGCAATACAGCCCTAAGGTCAAAGTCACTAAAACTCCCTAAAAACACCAGAAGCACATTCTGTATATAACAAGAGGGCTGTAAAAAGTCTCCAATTGGATTTTGGTGCTGGTGACTTTTAGCCAAACGTTTCCTTGCTTTACTTTAGAATAGTGTGAGAGAGCATTTTGGTGAACACTTTATCTGCATTGCTTTACCTGAACTTTTTTAACTGTCAAATAATAATTTACAAAGAGCTAAATACCACATACATCAGTCACATAAAATCACTCAAGCAGGAGGACGAATAATCTAATATTAGTGCTACTTAGGAATTGGTAAAGTCTGGCTAAGTACCATAGAGTTTAGGACATGAGAAAGTACATGACTTGTTTAAGACATGAGATAAGTAAGATTCACCATTGGACTGAATTGTCCCTATCTCCATCCTTAGCTGATCAGACGATGACGTTTGTCCATCATGTCAACAGAAAGTTGACTGATATGCTCCATACTAATCATACAAATTTTATTAGTGACGCATTAAAAAAACTCAAAAATTAGACATCAGTATCCAATAAGTGATATCCCATAGCAGCTACCTTTTCCAGTTTTTTTAATGTGTTTTATTTTTCAACATTTCATTTTGATTTCTGGAAATTACTTTTGTTATCCAAAATGTTCCATTTTTATTTTTATTGTTTTTTTTTTTTTAATTGAGTATTGACTTTTAAAATGTAATTTTTTTTTATTATTTCTTTTATGTTTTTAACTGTTGCTGTGATCTTTAATATGTTTTGCACTTCAGGGACGCTCTATCATTTTATACCTCATGCTTCTTCCACTTAGCACTTTACATTTTGATGTCAAAGTTTTACAGACACACAAGAAGTACATGGGATTTACAATAAAACTATCAAACATCATTATACTCTGATGACCTGGCCGCTGACAGATGTAAAGTTATGGGAGGATAAGAGTGGTGGGAACACTCTATTGTACTTGTGCTTCTTGGCATCATGTAAGGGAGCAGCAAAGCATATAATTACCATGTATACAGCATGAAACCGAGGCTGACAGCCTTAAAATATCAGGTAAAGAGCTTTATCTCCCCTTTGTTGACAACAGACAAAAGGGGAACCAAACTGAATGCTTGTTTCCTAAGATCTGGGTGAATTGGCTCTCTAGAAGCTCCTCCGGCACAATCAGATAAATGACATCACATTAGCTGAAATCTAACAAGCACTTGCACAAAAGAACGCGAATTCTCGCTGACAGCTGCAGCCTCAAACTGATGCAATTTTAATTGCTCCGTCCTTAACGTGACAAAACTATCGTGGAGCCAACTGTCTCACTGTGTGCCCTTGTTAACCCTCCACACTACATCTCTCATCGGAGTGACAGTCGAGACCTCCTCGGCACCTCCGACTGATTCACAACACTTCATTAAACTCTGGCAACAAAACCATCTGTCCCCTCTCAATCTCCCACAGCAGTAATGTGAGAATAACTCACTCTCCCTTTTAGTACCACTCGTCCTAATGGGATGCCTGTCTGTGCAAACATCAATTGAGTTACAGGCATGTTAGTCTGCTTGATCACTGAATCATCAGGACGGATGCGCAGGTGCGGCGTTTTTAAACACAGAGTCAGGATGGAGTGCGAGGTCGGACCGAAAGAGTTAGGTAGAAAAAACACGGCAATCATTGTGAGCATATCAATATGCATGTGTTGTTGGGATGGAGCTGGCGGCTGGGGTGGGATGGTTTATTTAGGGAATACTATTTATATCCCTGAATTATCAAAGCCCTCTTTAAGGCAAGCAGATCAGTAAATTATTCATCTCACCTCAACATCCAAATATTTTAAATATGATCAGGATTGCTCTCAGGCATTTTCTTTTGTGCGCTGCATTTATTTGTAAAGCGGATAAGCAGGATGATTACAACTGTGTACTTTGTCACTATTTGACAGCAGGTACACTGGTAATAGTTGTCTTGAGGCTTTTACCATTTTTTTTGTCTTTGTGTCAGTATCTAAGTCTTCTTTAATTCTACCCCCACCCCATGATTTTTCAATATCCTTTGAGGTCAGTGATCCTATTTAGTGTGAAACCAGAGCACAAGAAGGGAAAAGGGTTAAATGATCTTTTTGCAAGACTGACAATTTAAGTCCCTCTCCATTAATTAACGTTGCCATTCCAGAGAAATCACCTACTCCGCTTACATCCCCATAAATTATCCCCTCTGCTCCCCTCGGCGAGCCTTTTTCTTCCCCACCGCTACCGCCCCCAGACGGGGGGCTGATGGATTGGAGGTACAGTGGGGCTGTGCTGCTATTTCTGGTGCCAGATGAAACTGCAGTATCGCAGGCGGGTACACCTCATTTGCTTTAGGCCTCTCTGGGAGTTACATCTACATGTGCTGCCTGCGCTGCCACCTTTCTGAGCTCATTACCATATTCATAATGTGAATATCGATTATAAATACCACACCTGTGCCACTACTCTCTGCATACACACACTCTACATGTTGTACCCTCCAGTGAAATATGACTGAGATGGATGGATCATCTGGGTTACTTGATTCCATTTAGCATTGAATTGCTGATATTGGACTGTGCGTAGTTGGGCAATTGTCACAGCAAAGTTGATGGGGAAGGGGGCGGGCTGCTTAGTGTGTCAGGACAAGAATGGGGTCAAGCTGGGCAAATACAGAAAAAATAGAGGCAAGTCATTTTTGAGCAAATAATGTAGTAAAAAAAGGATTTTATATCTGAATAAAGTTTATAATTTTGCATTGTAAATGTGGAGCAATAGGAGTTGCCAAAGATCTGTGAAGGACACATTCGCCTCTGTGTTGTAACAACTCTTTGTCAATTCCACTAACAGTTCCTTCAAAAGAAAAAGTACTTTGGAAGTCCTATTTAGATGCTCAAAGGGTCAGGGTTCTTTTATTTGTTGTGTTTTAGTCATTAAAATAATGATGGTTTTTCTCAGATCATTTTACTGTGGATTCTTGTTGTTGGGATACAGTGCAGACCAATGGCTCTCATTTTAATTTGCTTTCTTTCCCATTAAAAACAGATGATATATATGTATAAAACATAAAATTTAATAAATAAATAAAAATAATAATAAACCAAAGGGATTTGTACAATCTTGGATGTTATGAAATACAAAACCTCTATTGTAAAAGTAAAATCTGTCCAGCAGAAAAGGCCTTCAGCTATTATCTGTTTGCTCAGCTGTTCTACAGGACAAGTTAACAAAAAACAAACAGATTATTCAAAAGATTGAGCAAATAAGAAAAAAATGTCCTACCCAGTTTTGATAATATTGAGGATTAACAGATTTTCCTTAATGATCTAACGTCTCCATTCATGTAAACAAGATAATCTGATTAATTAGTTTATTTTATAATTGTGTATTTGCAAAAATCATGTGAAAGAACAAATCCAAATTCTGTCCCTACTCCTACGGTTTCAATCTGCCTCTACATTTAGCCCTCCAAATGGAGAATAATGGAAAAATACTGTCTTCAAATTCTGATGTTACTCCCAATCGATGACGTCACCAGACAGCTACGTCAGCATGGAGCTACTAACACTTGGAAATAATAACTTTAAAAAGTTCATACTAAAATAAAAAGTCATTACTTACATTTAAATGTAAACTTCTCTGTTCTATTTGTGCAGTTTTATACTTTGATGCACACAATTCCAACCTACAATCTGCACTTTCTGCTGATTGTAAACAGCAATTTGGAGATGACTTAATTAAAATGCCATGCTCTAGGGTTGCACGTCTTTCTTAATTAGTATCCTCACTTCTTATCAGTCTGTAGACTTGGCTTTACTTTTTATCATAAATTGTTTCTTCGTTGAAAGGTATTTCCCATTACTTCCTGCCACTTAAGATAAGTTGGTTTGTAAACCTGGAGTGTTTCCGAATAACCAGGCTGTCTTAGGAACAAACCCTTACGATAACGTGACATCAGCGCTCAGACCTAACAGTGATTTCAGTCACAGCACACCTCGCTTTTAAAGGGCTCCATTCGCCCACCACACATCATGACATTCGGGATGGCTAAAACTTCATATTACCCCATGAAAATCCCACAACATGTGAAGACACCATCCCCTGAGAGGCAAAATGATGAGATTCGTGTCAAAATCAAGTTGTGGCTCATTATCTTTATTTATTTATTTGCTTAACTTGTCCGTTTGGGTAATTGCGTGCATTTGTTTTTACTTAGCTGTAGACGCTGTTGTGTACAAACTTGATTAATTAGATGCTTACCGTGCTTGTATGCATAAGAGATAATGTCTTGCCTTTGTTGAAGTGTATTTAAACCCACTGGAATGAGCCAAGCATGGCGGCTTATATGCAAAATACAGTTACGTTGAAGATTAAGGCATAAGGTTGTCTTTAAACTTAAAGTAAACTTCAAACAATGTTTCTTTTTCCTTTTTAACCGAAGTGTCAGTTTTCTTTGTCAGTCTCATAGTGGATTTTATTTCCTCTGTTAAAAGGAAAATGTAGTTTTTCAAATTTGGACAGGACCTAAGAAGCTCTGTGAGCCAAATTGAGGAGCAATTGTGTGTTGCTTTACAAACAAACTAACCAGACTTCACACACAATTAAAGCTGCCAATAAAGGTCAGTGACAGTAAAACATGGTTAAATAACCTTTCTGAAGAATTCTCATTTTTGTAAATGTCTGGCACAGAAAGTAAGTGGTTTACCTCCATCAGTAAGCCGCACATGTCTGTGGGCCATTAGTGGAGTTGATGAGCCTTAGAGAGGCCAGTTGAATCTTAGCACCTCAGATAAAGCAAAATGCATTTAGGACATCAGAGTTCCTCTGCAGGTTGCACCATCCCGCAGGTGTTTAATCTGTTTTGTGTTTGAATGGTTGCGCCGTAGAGGAAGAGTGATGAAGGAGAGACAGCAGCGGTGACAGATGATAGAAGCAGTCAGGCCTCTATTTGTCATTCTGGCATGAGCCCTCAAGGAAAATGCATAAGAAAAAGCTCTTGTTCCGAAACTCTTGCAAAGTTTCTAGGGTTTTTGCATAATCTTATGCTGCATTTCCATAAGTGGTTTCAACTTGTCTCGCCTCAACTTGGTGTCATTGGACTTGGTCTAGTTCATTTTTACAATTTCACTTTGCTTCAAAGAGACCAGGCTTGTCGTAGAAAAGCGGGCAGAACAAACTTCTGCTTCCTTATGTTTTCTGAACTCTCAAATCACCAGTTCTCATGTCTGTAAGTTGCATCCACCCCTTCTTTGCAAGACAGAAGGTGCTGAAAATCAAAGATACGGCAGTATGTGAGCCTTAGTGGAAATCAAACAAAGGTTTGTTGAGTTGGTGCTGATTGGAATGAATCATTAGTGAACCGTTTTGGGAGCTTGTTGTGCTCTGGATGTTTTGGTAGTGTCTTTTTTCTATTCTCCTCTTTAACTGCAATACAGTCCTCCATTGTAGCTCTTCATTTACTTAACATTTTATGGTTATCTGGGATAATTTATTAAATTATGTTTAAGCTAAAGTCACGTGCACTCAAACGGGAGTTGACCCGATGCGGGTTTGGATTCTCTGGGTCCATGGAAGGTCAAAGACATGAGTAGCCACATCTTAAGGGGGCGCCTGTGTATCTTAAGCCTTGTTTCCACTGAGCAGTGCGGTCCAGTCCAGTACAGTAAGAAGTGGTACGGTCCAGCTTATTCTCCCACTGAGCGGTTTGCTTTCACGGCGTATGAGTGGTATGGACCGCCAGTGCTGGTCTTGGTCTTGTCCAAGGATCCACTATTAACTAGCTCACCTTTGTTATGGTAATTGACGCATCAATTGCTCATTGCGCCTTCTGGTAGTGGGTATCAACTGGGAATTGAACTGTGGCTTCCTGCATGCCAGCCCTGCACTTAACCAACAAAAAGAGAAATTCTTACTTATTGAGAATTTTTGGCTAACAGCCAGCACTTTCTAACTCTGGCAAAAATAGGATTGAAAAGCAAAATTTATAAGCAATGAATATATACAATATTACCATAAGAAACTCAGCCTAATGGAAACCCTGATGCAAATGCAACAAATTGTAAGGAGAAGTACCAAGATGTTGCGCTGCATTTTAACAAAGGGTAGAATTAGAGCTGAAAAAAATTTGTTATTCTAACCTTCTCTTAAGCTATGTAGCTGGCTCTCTGGGGGAAAATCCTGTTTTTCTTTTGACGTTCAGAAAATGGCAGCAGCAGACTAAACGGTGACCGTTAGCAAGCCATTTTCCATCAAAGACAGTTTTGAAATAAGCTCCGCCCACTCTTGCAGGAACTTAAGAGCAGAAGTGACCTCTACATGATATATATGTACTCGTCTTTAATGTTTCAAACAGCAAATTTACCTAAGTAGTGATACCAAACTAAAATATATGATCAAATTTGTGATACAGCTAAAGTCAGGGTTTATGAGCATGGTTCTTGCAATAACTTTAGAAAATGTTGCATTTTGGAAAGCAAGAGTCAATTCTTGGCATGAAGAAATCTAATTTACTTTATGACACAAAATACCCTTTTTAAAAATCTAAAAAGTTGGAGAAAAGTTATTAAAAATACAGGAAATAGAAATCTGAGGCTTTACTTTAACCCGTCCCCAATGTTTCATTTTTGTCTTTTTCTTCATTTTTAAGGGGACAGTCATTTCAATTCAACCCGGCTTTAAGATTTTACAAGCATATCTGATTTTCTTTTACATATATCTTTTACAAATATCTGATTTTCTTGGTTACTTTTTCTGCATATTTGATGTATTTTCTGTGACCATCAAATACGCTCAGAATTAGTCTTTTCTTACTATAAGAACCTAAACTTTTAGATGAGTGTTATTAGATTTTAGTTGGTTTGCTTTTTTTTTATTTTTTTGGTTATTATTCGTTTGTTGGATTTGAAGTGGTCTCATTAAGTCATTTAGGTTTCATCTCCGTTCTGGAACGAAGTCCGTCGTGTTTACACCAGCTTTTAATTAGCAATCATTGCAGCTGTTTCAGTTTTGCTAATTGGTCCCAAGAGTCCACATTTAAGTGTGTGGTTTTAGTTAGTCTGTGTCGGAGCCTCAGTTTTGTCACCAATGTGGGTTTTTTAGGTTATTCTTCAGGTTTTCTTTTGCTTAGTTAAATACTGTCACCCCTTTTCTTATCTTAGTGTATTAAATTATCAGTTATAGTGTCTTTGTCATCTTTGTCTTACATTTTATTGCCCTTAAGTCATCCCTACATTTGATGACAAAAGAAGCTTTTATTGCTAACTGATTCAGCTGGGAGTGTAACGAGGACTCGAGAAAATGTCTAAAAAACACCCTTTTAAACCAAACTTTTAGCTTCAGTGTTTACATTTCTTCAACTACTGTAAGTATTCAACCAATATGTAACTAAAGTAATTCCAGCAGATTTTTAGGTGGTGAAAAGCAGCCTTGCACAGATATGCTACACTTTACAGTTCATGTTTGTGGCGAAAATCAGCTGATTCTGTCCCAAAGAAAAGCAGCTTTCCACAATAATGCATAACTACACAAAGCCAAAATGAAAAGCCACTTTTCCACCTGATTTAAAGTGTTAAAGGAAGGGGTAGCGATGTAGATGAAGCTTTTTTTTTTTTAATTCGCTGGAGGACAACGTTTTTAGATGCTTCATTTGCTCTCCCACATCTAGTCGTAAAAACATGTGGTTAAGCTGTTGCAATGGGTTTTCTTCTAAACTTTTGACATTCAAATAAAAGGGTTACAAGAAAATATAAAAAATATAACGTGAGTGGAGATGGTTCATATGTTGGGGCAACCTAGGCATGGAGCAGTGAATGTGTTTTCCAAACACCAAACTGTTGATGATACAACAGATTTTAACATAAACCTTATTATTTTTGACTATTTTGTTGACATAATTTCAATGCTGCGTTCAATTACACCTCTGTTTAGATGAAGTGTTGCATCTATTTGTGGAAAATGGGACAAAACATACTTAAATATAGGCCTCCAAAGACGCTTTAATTTTTTATTATCTGGATTATTGGACATACAAACCCATGGTTATCAGAAGTTAAGAGTCTGAAGAGGACAGTAAAGCCTTAACTTGAGTACAAACTCTCTCACCCAAAAAAAAAAATAAATAAAATTGTGACATTTATATCAAAAAAGGATCTCTAGTTCTAATGAATCACAAAGGCTAATTTATTCCAGTGAAATGATCAATCTCATTACCAGATTTGATTTATCTGTGAAAAACTCTAACCTCAAGTGGAATTTTGTGTTAACATTTGTCATCCTTGTACCTCCAGTCTTAGATGTGTGTTCGCTCATCATCATGCGTGTCTTTGTTTCACAGGTGGGATCAGAACTTCAAAGTTGGAGCAGGTGGAGCTCAGCCTTGGTATGTGCATTTATTCACTAACTCAGTCGTAGTTTCTCTTTCAAAAACATGCATTGTCTCAGAGTGCATGCTTTTACGTTAATTTCAATATAAAAAACTTTTTTTTTCTTTACACACACACTCATGTCTCATGCATTTACACGAATGCCGGGCCGCTTCTTTCCTCCGCTCTAACCCTGACACTTCAAGCATGGTTAAAAAAGACAACACAGGCACAGCAAAGAGAAAACTTTAGACAGAATTGCGAGAGGGTACCTTTGAACCTCTTTTGAGATCTCCTCATTAATTTTTTATAAGAGCGAGATGTTAGACTTCTATTTCTAGAAGATTCATTGTGGGTTACGTTAGGTCTCTTAAAGTGATTGTCGAAACCTTAAAAAATTTCCTTTGGTCTTTCAACAATCAAACACAGAGGACATCAAAGGTTGATCTATGATCTTTTTTTGTTTTTATCCTGCGACTTTCAGGATAATGAACGTATAGGTTTATTGAAAATGTTTATATCTTTGCTCAGATCATCCTCCAACAAATGAAAAATATAACATTTTGTCAAGCACAAACATTTTATAACACAATGTGAAACACATTTTTAATGTCTGTAATTCTTGGAAGTCTTTCATTGTTTTCGAAGACTGTTTAATTTCTTAACCCGCTGTGTCCTTCTTGAAGTCACGAGGATGCCTGAGCCTGCTTTTTGAGAGAAAGCAGGGTACACCCCAAATAGGTTGCCAGCCTATTGCAGAGAATAAAAAAATAATTCTCATATTTCCCATTTAAAATCAAATTTGAAGCTTTAGTTTTCATAAATCTGAGCTTCTTTTTATGTTTTTTTTTTGTGTGTGTGGTTGAGACTTCAAGTGAAAAATATTTAAGTATGTGTAAATTATTTATTACGTCATTTGCAAGATGATTTCTTGACCTTTGCTGTGCCTCTTTAACCTGATAAAATATTAGTGGGCGAGCACAAGTAGAGCAGTCAACCTTTGATCGGGTTCCCGCTCTGCACGCTTCTGTGTTAAGGTGTCTTTGGCCAAGACACTGGACCCCACATTGCTCCTTGTGGTTATATGTTGGCGTCCGTGTTATGCTGCGTTCACACCAAATGCGATTCACGCGGCAGTGGCAGCCAGTTTCAATGTTAAACCAATGGTATAGATGCGCAGCACGAATTGGCCGGTGCGGCCAGAGTTCAAATGTCTGAATTTATTTTAGCAAGGACTAAGATTTGGGCACGTGATGTTTGCAGTGACTCGATCAGTTGGTAGAATACTAATCCATGCAAGCATTTTTGTCCTGAACTTTCACCTGTTTCCTTAACCGAGTGGGACCCGGGGTTGCCAGAGCCCGTCCTGGCTACCATTGGGCAAAGCTGGGATACACTCTGGAAAGATCTGCAGCCTTTCGTACCTGCTGCACTTTGGCTGCTGTCAGCCAGCCAAATGGCGGGCAGTGGGGCTTGCTCGCTCGAAATGCCGGCAATAACAAAACAAGGTCACTACATTTTATTTTTCCACTCCGTTTAATGCAGGACAATGAGCCTTCAAACTCAGCCACAGAGACACAGAAACACCGGGGAAGCGGCTGTCATACAGACACAGTCCCCGGAGTGAGATAGAAGCCCCCAGTCCCGGGAAATCTTCAAATGATCACATAAACCCAAATATGGAGTGAGACAGAATCACTGATGGTTTTTGTAGAACTCTTACCAAATAAATAAACCTGATCTTTCAACATCATCCATGTCATCCATATATTGTAAGTGAGATTTACACAGACACCTCTCCATGCAGCAATCAGGCTAAAAACATCAGCCGGTAGCTCCTCCCACAACCTTAAGACAGACAGCGAGCAGCAAATTTGCCACACAGTGAAAGACTGGCAGGCCACTTGAATTTCTCACAATTTTTTTTTTCTCAGAATTGCATTCGGTGTAAACTCAGCACTAGGTAGAGGAGCTGCCATCAGTGTGAGTGTAGGTGAAAGGGATTGTGACTGTAAAGCACTTTGGGCCTTCATAGAAAGTAGTAAAGCGCCATATACTGTGACTATCTGCCATTCAGATATATTTGGAAAACACAACCTGGAGTTATAATTCTGCCCAAACAAGATTGTTTAGTTAGCAAACTGGACCTAATAGCTTTACACTGTCCTAATAAAATGAGACAGTCAGTGAAAATATATCAATTATATATATATATATATATATTCATTTTTTTAAATCAATTTTCACCTTTTGCTTTTACTTTTATGTTTGACTGTAAGTTATCCAAAAAAATACTCATAATATGCGATTTAATGTTTTTTTTATTTATTTATTTTTTACTTTCCCTGACTTAGTTCAAATCTTGGATCCTTTTTCTGTATTTCTATGGCCACTTCCTATCTGATACACAAATGCTTTTATATTGCTTGATAATTGTTTCGGAGCAGGTTTCAAAATGGTTTCATTCTTCTGACGGTTGACCTGTTTGATTCTTGAGAACCATTTTTTTTTTTTATTGTGGTCAACAATGCTCTCGCACTTTAGCAGGGCTCAAACACTTCCTCTTTGGGCTGCTTGTGGAGGTCCTAGAGTCTGTTTATCTGCAACTGTCACCACATTGCTTTTATCTGCTGTTGTTTGGTGAGCCGATCATGAAACTCACTTCAGAGCTGCTGCTTGTTTCTGCAAAGACTTGAACTGATCGGAAAACTGAACTGATCCCCTTTGATGTTTTGTTCCGAGGGTTCATTTATAGTATCTCTCTGAAGCCTCTGAGTCTGACTTTTCAGACTTGGTGTTTGCTCAGTCAAGGTTCCTCTTTTTATAGTTTTTCATTCGTTTTTTTTAAAAGTTGAACTTTCTTGCTGCTCTTTTCTCTTCTTCTCCTTCAGAATTATTTGATTTTTGATATTTTTTCTAAAAATCCTTTTAACCTATTCTCTAATTTTCTGCACAACTCGGAAGTTGCTTTCTTGGATTTCTAAGTTCCTTGTAACTTGTTTTTAATCTTTTTTTTATTATTTAAAATAAAGTTTAGGTCAATGCTAGTTTGAGTGTTCTGCAAGCTTTATACTGAAATTAAAGAAAAAAAAAAAACTCCTCAACCGCAAGATTTATCTAAAAATTTTTTTTTTTTTACTGCAAAGTTTATCTTCACTACCACTCAGCAAACTAAAAGTTTATTGATGTTCAGAAATATTTGCAGGATTTTGTGAGACAACAATTAAAGGGAGAGCAGGTGTATTGCTTTTCTTTTTATTGTATTTTTAATGTCTTTTGTGTTTGTTATTTAGTAGGCCTGCTCCTTTACATTTCTTGTTGAAGGCAAAGTTAAGTAATTTAGTTACTTCAATGGGTTTTCAAATATATATCTGAAACCACAAATATTTGATATCCAGTCTAAACAAAGTTATTCCTTTTTTTAATTTTAGCACTTATTGTAATTTGATAAAACTGCAGCTGTTCCAGACTCCACAAAGGTGAAACATTCCTTTAATCTGTGCATGTGTTTGGCAGTGAGACTTAAAACTTTCAAGCAAAACCACAACCAATTAAAATTTAATGACGTAAAAGTAAAAAAGAAAACAAAACATTGATTTTTAGTGGAATAATGCTTGCTAAGAAAGTAATGATTAAAGCGGCACCTCGACGCAGTTTTCTGTCACGAGGCTCCGCTCATTCATCAGGAAAACCACTCAGCTTGCAAATGTAGATGAGATTTTAAGAATAATCCTGACCACATCGAAATGGTTACTTGGTTTTAAAAAGTACCCTAATTAAATATCCTTTTGGGTTATTATGTTGTGTGCGATTCAGCAATTTTGGAGATTGTTTAATCAGGATAGATCTCTCTCTCTGTTGTTCCCCTTTGGCGGTTTTGTGAGATATGCAGACTAAAATGCTGGACAAACCTTTGGCACCATATGATGGATCTCATATTCAAATTAATATCATAAAGTAAGAATATTCATGGTGGATAATAACATTGTACATATCAAAATCAATAATAATTCCAGTGTCTTTGTAAAAGTTTAGCGAACAAACATGTTATTTTGTCTAAAACAAAGAGGGAAAAGAAGTATTTCATAAAATATTTTTTTAGAGAATGAAACACCATCGTTTTAGGGCTTTGGCAAATTCCGGTTTTATTGACTTCTTTAATAACACTGAAGGAATGTGGAAACCCCCCAGCAGACATTTCCTCAAAAAGTCCATTATCATTTGGCGAGGAAGATTTCTCACTTGGGAAAAATCATTTAAGCCAATAGTGACCATCCTGCCAAATTATCCTCAGACCAACAATCAGAGCAACTGCAGAGAACCAAAGAGATGCATGTTCAACCCAGTATGTCTCTGGAAGCATGCTGTCTTTTGAAATGAAGTACAGCACTTGCAACTAAAAACTATCAAAATACCTATCAAGTTTGAGGCAACGCTCTGTTTATACGTTTTCCAATTTACACTCAGCGGTGAGCTAGTTTAGCTTTCAAAGTTTGTCACATGTGAAACAGTCATGTTTATTTTACTTGTTTGATGGTGACACTTGCATTGGAGCAAACCCAAAAACCTACAGCTTTAGTCTGTAGGAGAACTTTTACACTCACCGTAAAAGTGTAAATGTATTCTGAATGATTGGTTCAGTGTATTAATTTAAAGACTTTTAGATTTATTTTCTCACATGCAATGTGAGCAAGAAAGTATAGCATTATAATTGAGGAATCCTCGTTTCATTTTTGTTTTTCACAGACCCGTGAGGAAACAGGTGTGCAAGGCAGTGACACATGCAAATAGAATTGTTAAATGAATTGAAGCATGCAAATAATTATCAATATAAATAAGCATCTTCTGGAAATGAGTGTACATCTCTCCCATGTGGTAATCCCCAAGTCTTCCCTCTTCATTAAATGGAATTTAGATTCATTTTGGGGTCACGGAGGCCTCATGCATTAAAACTCATCGACAGCAAATTCATCTTGAAAGACCTCAATATATTCCAATCACACAGAATAAATACAGCATAGTAATTGAGGCCTCCAAGGATGGGCAAACATTATTACTCCAATTGCTCAATTGTTATGCTAATTTGAAATCAGCCCCTGTGTACTTTGGCAATTCAGCCTCTTGAGTAAAATTGCAAGTCACATCACTGATGAATTCTTTTTCACCTAAGCTGTGGCAATTCAAACAATACATGTAATAAAGGAAATACAATTTTCCTGAAGGAGCTCCAAAGGTTTCTTTTCCCTTTTATCCTGCTTTTCAATCAATTATTTGAATCTCTAGCATTTTTAATGAGCCCTTTTTTGTCTTCTTGCTCCATCTATTTCACTCCCTCATTATATATCCTCTCTGACTTCCTTCCTTAAACTCTAAATGTCTCTCTAAGGGACTCCTTCATCCACACACTTTGTCACTCTCTCCATTTCCTTTTCCTGCCACCCCCACCCACTGTTAAACTAGAGCTGACCTAAAGGGTCAGACTAAGCTTTATATCTTTGTGGGAGAGTCCGTCTGCTGATGTATGCCTGGGAAACGCTCGATTTCAATCACCAAACTGGCAACGGTGACCTGTGAGAGCCCAAGCTAAACAAACGTTTGTCTTCTGAGGTGACTTACTGGGATGAACGCTTTGAAACTTTTCTTTCTGAAGGTCATATGTATTTATTTGGCTTTTCTTTTCAAAATTTGAAAAAGAACGCTGCATTTATTTAATCAGTTCGGAGCAGGTAACCATTAATCTTAACATAACTTTCCGCAGCTCCACTTTTCTAAAGGGTAAAAGTCTATTTTTGTTTGATTTGACATTTAATAATAACTTTTTTGATGTTGCTCTGTAACTATTTAGTAAACTGACCTCCATTAATTTGAATGAAAAACCTGTAAAAACTACAAAAATTATCTCTGCAGGGCAAAAAAATGCAGAAACTATGAGATGCGGGGTTGGATTGTGGTAAAATCAACTGCTAAAAGAACAGATTTGCCTTTGATTACCATGCTAGGAAAGATAATCTCTGTCTAAAAAAGCCTCAGCAGGTTAACATTTGTGAGTAGTAGTAGTCAGAAAGTTCATTCTATTGTTCCTTTGACTTGGTTTTTGATTAAATGATAATTTCCTCTTGACTGCGTGACACATTACACTGCCTTCAAAGAGCTCCTGTGTCTTTTTTAAAGACATTTTAAAGGGCACTGCTGTCCTGTTTGAATTTGAACCTTATTATCATTATCCATGATTAGCAGCACTTAGCAGTTTTGCACTTATCTTGACCACCCATTCAGTCAGTCCATTGTTACTGTGGTAACCGGAAAATATTAAATGGGGGGGCGACCCAACCGGTCCACCGCACCTTTCCTCTGCATCCAGAGCCATTGGTGACATTACTTATGAAGAGTTTTTTTCTATATTTGAATACAACTCTCGGTAAATGGACTTCTCTTTTGTTTTAGCTGCACAAAAGCTAGAAGACCCATTTGCTCTCCACCAAACTAAGCAAAAAGTTACAGAGTAGATGAATCGAAGATAATTTCATCTTTTTTTTTTTTTTTTAATATCTTTTTATCTTCTCTAAGTTAATCTTACATGCGTCATTGAAATGTCATAAGAAGGCAAATGATGATAGAATTCTCTGGAAATCTTCTTGTATTTTTCTTCTTTTGCTCTACAATTGAAATACTTCCCTATAAATAATGTGCTTTAAGCTACTGTGACATTGTTTATATTTTATTTATTCTCCTTGAGTATTTGGTTGAACAGGAAGCACAGATATTAATCTGTACTATTTAGATATAATTAAAAGCTTTTAATTTTGTGAATGGCGAAGAAATGGACAAACGGAATTGACATGCAAAATAATTATCTTATCTTATAACAGAAAAAAAGTTTCTCAACTATAGAGAGAAAATAAACTTACCTCAATTTTGTTTATCATATTTAGACTTTTTTATGTTAATTATTGGGCATATCTGTTTAAGAAAGTGGGAAAATGTCAAGTTTCACCAGATAATCTAAAGAACGAAAGTTTATTTTTTTATTTATTTTTTGACAGTACTTTGTAGACATTACCAAACATGGCAATAAAGACAAAATTAAATCAGTTTAAGTATTAGTTATTCACAGTCTAAGTTCAAAGCGGCTGAAAAGAAAACTCTGACTTATCATTCTAGCAGCATTTAAACTCATCACTTACAAACAAATCTTGGCTATGTGAAAAGATTTGTGCATGTACGAGGTTTTATGTGTGTCTCTACGTTAGTTACATATTTTTGAAACAACAAAACTTTTTTTTTTTTACTTTCTGTTTAATGTCAGTTTAGCTTTAAGTGGTTCAGTAAAATGAATGTGCAAAATAGAGATTTTTTTTTTATTTATTTATTTTTTTGAAAATACTGAGATGATTTCTGCCTTGTCTTGGAGTCACATGAATACATGACTCATCCTGACTCTGAAAACATTGTCTGACACTATCAAAAAGAGATAAGTTAAGTGATGTGGATTTATTGTTACAGTGGCTCAGATTTTACAGTAACAGTTTTTTTTTTATCATTTGTTGAATTTGACACAATATTTTGACCATACGACAACTTGTTACTCATGATGTGAGGATCTGTGTCTTTTTACTTGAGTTTTCTTG
The DNA here is from genome assembly GCF_002922805.2 of Oryzias melastigma. Lineage (NCBI taxonomy): Eukaryota > Metazoa > Chordata > Actinopteri > Beloniformes > Adrianichthyidae > Oryzias > Oryzias melastigma. The sequence goes on from NC_050512.1 coordinate 15,793,757, forward strand.
GACTTCATTCTTTATTCTATAAAGCTTCTTTCACACCAGTGGTGATTCAAGCATCAGGGGTGCCGAGTTTCAATATTAAGTAAATTAACAGACGAGATCCCGGTCCTGTGGTGCATTTTGAGCATCGGTCAGCGCATCAGTCCAGATGCAGTGGGTTTTGAGTGTTGCGGCGTGATTTTTGCATCAGACCCCAGCCCCTGGGCAGCTGGCCACCTGGCACACTGTGGCGTAAACTTCTGGCCTTCTGAACTTTATATTTTTCATATTTTTATCGAGACAATAATAAAATTATCTTCTAATTTTTATACTTCTACGGGACAACAAATCTCTAGAGACAAGGGAACCCTTTAAGCTGGTAGCTCCTCCCACACGCGTCTGGAGCGTCAAGCTTATGAACACATTCTTGGACAGGTGTTGCCCTTTTTATGCCCCATCACTACCACTCTGTCCACCATGTGCTCAAACTTTTTTTTTTTTTACCATATTTAGCTGTTCATTGTTGGGGAAACTTTTGAAAGCAGCTAGCACAAATATTATGTCCATAGAACAAAAAAACAAAATGTATGTGATTTGTGCAGCACAACATTATTACCAGTCTTTTTTTTCCACGTGTTCTGGTGGCGCCCCAATCGCTGGCGCCCTTATCTGCTCTCAGACTAAATTCAGATGAAGCGTGTCAGGTCAAGAATGTAGACACAGGGCTCTCACAACGTGAAGACACTCTTCAATTTTACATTTCTAAATGAGATGTTGCTTTTTGAATAACTGGTTCTTATGACCAGGCTTACCCTGGACAAATTGTGAAATGTCAATGCTAATAGAATAAAAGGATTTCTAAATTGATGTCACAGGGTTTGAGCTTGATAAAAATGCTTTTTGTCTGTATCATTTACAGAGGACTGTGAGACTTGACCTTAAAACATTTGTATGTTTTGGGAAAATTCTATTCGGCAGCTCTATTTTGGTTACTTCTTGTTGTTTCTTTTGTTCTGCAGCATATGTAGAGGTACATGTGTATACTTTCAAACAAAACACAGCAGCAGCATCCTTGAGCTCATTTATTTTATTCTGCTGTTGCTCATGTGCAGTAAAAGGCGACTCTGTGTTCATTTGAGGTTGAACAGAGTAAGATATGATGTCTGGAACAGAAACGTGCCAAAATATCTTGTTCCACGTGTCACTCAACACAGTGTGCAGTGAGTAAATCTGTTTGTAACATGAGCAAAGAGGCAAACTTCACATGATCTCTTGTCAGAGGAACATGGGAAGCTGAGTGTTTCCTTTGACAGCATTTGCTGCTGCTGTTCACAGGCCAGAATTTAGATAGAAAAATGTAGCTGTTGGACAAAAGCTAGCAAAGATTTTGATGCAAAACGCTGCCTTAATCCATGTTACTGTTTGTAAATCAAAATAAGACACTACTGCACAGGCACACGGTATAGCAGATAGAAAGTTAGTCATGTTTGTCAGCTGTAAACACAAGAAAGATTACCATTGTCGAAAATCACTTAGAGGAATCTTGGAATTTTGAAAAAAAAAATAAGTTTCCTTTTTTGAGATTGTGATGGGCCTATTGGCAACAATGTGGGGACTTTAGCAGAAGGACAAAATTGCTGTTCATGCCATCCGATTTAGAATTTAAAATCTGACTTCAATCACTTTTTGATCCATTTTAAAAGTTTTCCCAGTGGGCGTTTCATTATGACTAAGCCATTTTTAATGGTTTTTTATTGAGTAAATATAATAAAAACCTGTATTGTTTTCTAGCACATAGTTTAGAAATTTGTCTTAGAGTTGTGGATGGGACCGTTGGCGTGGAGTAAGCCTCCCCACAAGACCCACTTCAAACTGTTTACACCAGGGGTCTCAAACTCAATTTATCATGGGGTCACTAAAGTCGGGCTGAAGCTGTAACTTCAACTCGTGGGTGTCAGGGAGCCAATGCCAATTTGAATATCGTGGATTCAGTATGTCGGGTCCCCAACCCCCTTGTAAATAGGGGGGAATACTGCATGAAAAGGATTTATTTGCAAAAAGATTGTGGGGGGCTAAGAAGAATACAGCCGAAAAGAGGACAGAACTTTCAGTTTGGATCTTGAGTCTGGAAAACCCTTAGTCGGACACTTGCTTTTGTCGTAATACCTTTCTGCCAATGAATGGGTTAAATCATGTGACGACAGAAGCTCCACCCTAATGGGTCCATTCCATTTTTCTATGGACCTACAACCACAGGGGACCTGAAGTGGTACCAGTCAGTCACGCTGAATGGGTCCATTTTGTAATGGAAACGCTCAAAAGTCTGATCCGGTCTGGACCGCTCAGTGGAAACAAGGCATACGTTTTCATGTGTTCCAGATTCACTGCGATTTAAATAAAGAAATTCTCAGAGATGCAATTTTAACCTGTATTGATGTCCTCCATCATCAAAATACCACAAGAACATGATAAAACACAATTAGCATTGAAGTGGGTCTTTAAGTTAAGCTGTGAAACTCTAGTAACTCCATATCTGAGAACATTTACTGCAAAACTCAGAGAAAAATCAAAGCTCCAGATGTCTCATCCACAAAAATATGACATGATCTCCTTTCAAATTTAATTTTATGGGCAACTTTATGTCGACTTTCCCTTTCATCTCTTGAGAGCTATGTGTTGTTTCCGGCTCATGACCTTCACTTCTTTTACTTCAAAGTTGCCTTCTGTACACATTACAGTTGATCCTCGTTAGTTTCTTTTCCTCTTTAAAAACTCTCCTTTTTGCTCTTAATTGGAAATCTTACTGCATTGTGTTGGAGCATGTTGTACACAGTTGAAGCACTGAGTTCACACACTGTACCAAAGTAAGAACAACTTAAAATGTGAGGGGGATCAGTGATCAGAGTGGGGATGACGGCGTTGCCTCGCTGTCCTCGGAAGCTGGGTTACAGGCTGCTTTTGATGTCAGGAATGAAAGCCCCAACAAAAGTGATATCTCACTGCCAAGAGGAGTTCCAGTTCCCTGGCTGCCATTTAAATCAGCTGCTGAGGCAACAATTTTATATCGCAGTGTGCATGTATTTTATTTATATTTCTAAACGTTCGCTGTACTTTGGGAGCGCGGCGTCAGGGCGCACGGTTCACTTCGCTCCTCTGGTCTTCTGGGATGGTGCAGATCTCTGGCGTGTGACGACTGTGACAGGAAACGGGAATTATTCTCCCCCTCCTCCTGTGTTGCTTTACTCCTATTCTCTCGAGTGTTTTCACCATTTGTGATATAGTGTCGTGTGATTTGTGTCACTTAAATATGTATCCTGAAGGATTATCTTCTCTCATCTTTCACCCTTCCTCTCTTCTTTCAACCACTCTCCTGTTCCCCCCTCATCCCCTGCTCTCCCTCCCGGCTCTGTCTTCCTCCTTCTCTTCCTCTCTGCAGCCTGTAATGATCTAGTGGCCTTAGGCAGAGACAGGAAACCCAATGCTTTGGTCCAGGTGGCTGTCATAGATCCCCACAAGCAGCACCTTGTGTCTCATGGCTGCACTGAGATAGTGGAGGTAAGGCATCACACACACATACACACACACACTCGTTTTGCCCCTTGACTACTATTTAATGTTTGTTTTTGCAGAATCGGGGTCAAAAGGTCCGTGTTCGTTTCCTCTCAATGTTTTCTGTCTGACGGCCTTTTCCTAAACCTCTTTTTCACATCAACGTGGAATGGGCCATAACTGCTGACTGCAAACCTTCAGCTGCAGTCAACTGCGTCCACATGAGGGGGGCAGCTCTCAATTAAGAGACAGCACTGGTTTGTGGGTTGGAATTTGTTAGTATTGCATACAACCATAGTGGTTTTGCGCCTTTTGAATTTTTCATTGTGATAGAGTTGTTGCTAAGGCAACAGCCACACAAGTGTTTTTTTGGGCGGCAACAGCTGCCCCCGTCCCAGAGTGGAACACCCATTTCAACACACGTGCACAGACAAACTCACACACACACTTTTTTCTTCTTCTTCTTTTTCTTCATTTGGGGGCAAAGTTTCCAGACGCATCAAGAGGGATCATATTTTCCAACTAATCCAGTAAAACTCAATTAGCATAACCGGCACTTTCAAAGCCCCATCCAGGCTGCCTTTCTCCCAAATGAAGGGAACAGCGGCACATGTGTTTGTGCATGCCTCTGTGAAAACGCAGGATGTGGTAGGATACTGTATGCTGCCTCAGCCAGCTCTGCAGACACTCTGAGTTCCTTTTCATTTTATGGCTCCAATGTTCGGGATCTGCAGCAGGATCTAATCATATGGACTGCTTTCGACTCCGCAAAAACAGGGTATGTAGGTACTCAATGTTATTTATTCATTTGTGATGCTTTGAAGAATCTCTTTCTCTCAAATTATAATTTTATTAGTTTGGACACAGTAATAAAAATGACATTTTTTTTCTCTTCGTTTCAAAAAATTATGAAGAAAACATAGTCATATTTGGATATAATCAGTTTGTTCATATTATCTATTAATTTATGTTTAAAACACTTTAATCAATAGAAATGTTAATTAATATTTATAAAATCTGCACATATGCATCAGCTTTTCAAGAAAACCGTGTTTTTTCGTACTTGAAAATGCTTGACTGTCGTGTGGAGCTCCAGTGTTGCAGTGGTGTGTGAAGACAGCCTCACTGCCACTTGTGCTCTTTCCTGTTGTCACATTCCCAGGATGCCTGCTTTCAACAGCTGCTCTCTGCACTGCTGGACACTCTTTGGGTTTCCTAGTTTGAAAAACCTCAGCATATATACTGTCTCTGTAATCATCAAGAAGACTTGCAACTGATTTATTTAAGTTAAATAAAAAGTTAATTGGAGGAAACTCTCTTCTGCTTACTTTAAAATGTAGGTCAGAGGGAAAAAACAACCTTTAAACCCCTTTAAAGTGTTTCTTATTTTTAGTCTGCATACATCTTCTAATATGTATATAAACAAATACAGAAAATAGTATGTTTGTTATATGGTCTAAAAACAACCTGAATGAAAGAGCAAAGTCTGATGTCGTCACTCTATCATTTGGAAGTTACCGGTACCATGTTACTGCCTGACAGGGCCATTGTTCACACTCATAACAGCCTCGCCTCTTGGGGGTGGTGAATTTCACAAGAATCACAACTTACATTTCCACGTCCACATAAATAACTCGTAAGCACTGTCCTGCCAGACTTTGTCACCAGATGATTGTAAATTTTTACTCCAAAGGTACTGCAGCTGTAAAGAATTGTGCCTTGCCGTCTGCTTAAATCCGTCTGGTCATTTTCCTCTTAAATCCACCGTCTGTGATGCAGTTCTGTCAGCAAAAACAATCTACTTTAAGAATGTTTTCCCTCTAGACTTCTTTGTATCAAGATCCCAGGAAATCAGTGAATAATCCCCTCTATGCTCAATAAGAAGCTTGTTGAGTGCATTTTTCCAAGAGATTAGAATAAGTACTAGCATATGCCACTGGTGAAAAGGTCTACTCATTTTTGTGATTAAACTTCCTTTCTGACCCACTGTTGACCGATTGTAGTTTTAGGTAAAACTATATCAAAGCAGCTCATGAGATACTTTATGACAAAATATTTGTGGTTACCTTTGTTCTACATTGCTAGAACTAAGTATTAGAACTAAACACATTCATCCAGCACTCCAGATTTGCATCACAGATGGAACAAAGTGTTACTTGTGAAGTGGAAGACACAAAGAAATGTCCTTTTTAAAGATTTTTGACTGCTACAAGTGTTATTTTATTTTTTTTATTTAGGATTTATATTTTTTGCATATCCATTGTAATGCTAGTTTTTGTGTATAAAGCTGCCCTTCATATTTTTTCTATTAGAAAAATAAACTGCATCCACTGCAATTAATATATTTAGGGAATGAGAAACGACTTTTCTGTTTAGCCTAATTCTAACTTTTTAAAAATCCTGATTCAAAAACATTTAGATTTTGTTTTATATCTTCTAAACAGAATTGTGAAGGATCTAATTTAAAATAAACATTTAGAATAGAGTTTATTGTTATTGCACTATTTACATTTAAAACAGACGTGAAAAAATTGCCAAATAGTTAAGGTGCATCTAACTAACAGTTACATATGTTTATTTAGTAAAAAAATATATATATATATATATAAGATCAAAAGTAGTAATCACAATTGATAGTTTCAGAAAAATCACACACAATCATGTGCTCCATCTTTTTATTTTTGCTTTACATCTCATGAAAATAGTGGGGTTTTTTTTATTATTGAGAGTGGTAATAGCTGTTGGTTAAAACCTGTATTATAGTTTTTGTACTGGCTCTGATTGTCCTCTGATATCGTCCTGGTGTTAGTAGATCAAACACATTATGCCTTGGGTGTCGCATGTATTTGAGAATTCTTTAAGCTTCTTGAAACAGTGTGAAGAAAGTGGGTTGATTGTTGAGTGTTGGGAGAAGGCGGCCAGTGATCTTCTGTGCCATGTTTATGACTCTCCAGAGTGCTTCCCTCTGAACCATTGGGCTGCTGGTCTTCTAGACATCAATGTAGAAGGTTAAAGTGCGTTGTATGGGGAACTGTTTGAAGGACAGCAGTGGTCTCTGAATTACATTGTCGTCCTAATGAAGCAGATTGTTTTCTTGGCCTTTTTAAGCAGTGTAGAGGTGTTTGTGTCTTTATATAGACTCCCAGAGACTCCCAGAGATGGGAAGTCAACTACCCTCTCTACACAGTTCCAACTAAAGAAAAGTGGAGTGATTTCAGTTTTCTTCTTCCTACAGTCAATGATCATCTCATTGGTCTTTAAGGTACGAGTGATTCTGCTTACCCCACGATGAGAACTGCTCCACCTTGTAACTATAAGCGTACTTATCCCCTATTGGAGTTTGACCACTCATCTGTAAACTTCACAATGGTGTTGTTATGGTTTTGTGAGTGTACAGATTAAGGTGTAACAGGTGTAGAGCAGGGGGCTCAAAACACAGCCTTGTGGGGAGCCGGCGCAAAGACAGAGGACTGAAGAGAAGAGTGTCAGCCCACTACAACCCCTCTGACTACAATCAGACAGAAAGCTCTTTTTAGTCCATGGATGGATCCATGGATGTGGTTCTGCTTCTCCTTGATCTATCAGCAGCGTTTGATACAGTGAACCACTCTATCCTAATATCTAGGCTCCAGAACCTAGTGGGGATTCAAGGTACCACTTTAGATTGGTTTAGGTCTTACTTAACAGGACAGACAATGTGTTTTAATCTTGATGGTTTTAAATCTAGAAAAGCTGGGGTGTCTTTTAGAGTGCCACAGGGTTCAGTTTTAGGGCAACTTCTGTTTTCTTTGTATCTGCTCCGTTTGGGTCCATTCTGAGAAGGCACATTGTTTCCTTTCACCTGTATGCTGATGATACTCAGATCTATCTGCCATTGAAAAAAATGAACTGTTCTTCGGCTAGCCCGCTTTTATCATGCCTTTCAGATATGAAGGACTGGTTGGCCCTAAGTTTCTTGAGCTTTGATGAAAACAAAACAGAGCAACTACTGTTTGGACCAATCTCCAGTTGATCTGGGTTATATGTCTAACTTTTTAAAGTCAACAATTTCTAATAGGTTTTAAGTTTGATAGTCATTTTAAACTTGATCACCAGGTCGGCTGAGTGGTGAAAACAAGCTTTTTTAAACTTCGGCAACTCTCCAAGGTGAAACCATCTTTATCTCCTGCACATTTTGAGGCAGTAATCCATGCCTTTTCTCACATCTCAGCTGGGTTACTGCAACTCTCTTTACCTTGGACTCAGTCAGACATCTCTCTCATGTCTCCAACGTGTCCAAAATGCAGCTGCCCGTCTCTTGGTTGGAGGACGTAAGAGAGACCACATCACGCCGGTTTTAGCATCACTCCACTGGCTGCCTGCACATTTTAAAATTCATTTAAATATTCTTTTATTTGTTTTTAAGTCTTTACATGGTCTTACCCCGCTGTACCTCTCTGAGCTGCTTTCTCCTTATTTCTCCTGATGCCACTGATCAGCAGACCAGCTCCTTCTGGAGACACCAAGGTCCAGGCAAAAGCTCAGAGGGGATTTGGCCTTTGCGGTTGCTGGCCGCAGGCTTTGAAATTCTTTGCCATTGTTAATCAGAGAAGCACCATCGCTGCCCATCTTTAAAACCCATCTGAAAACACTCATTTTTATGCCCTTGCTTTTAACAAAATTTGAGACTCCTGCTGTTTGTACTGTTATTTTACTGCTTTTAGTATTTTATTTATTATTTTATTGTCTTTTGTGTATCTATTTATCTTGTCTTAGTGTGGCTGCCTGTTATGTTTTTGGTATTTAGCACTTTGTTTTAGCTGTCTGCTTTGTAAAAGTGCTATACAAAGAAAGTTGAGTTGAGTTGAGTTGATTTAGTTACTCAGGCTTTAAAAGTGTGAACTCACCTTTTGGAATGAAGTCACACCAACGGAGTTTAGACAAACTGGCACAGTGATGGCCAGCAACCAGTTGAAGATCTAGGTGAAGATTCTGGGCAATTTATCCTGATCTTGAATGTATTGATAAAACCACTACAATCTGGTTTTATTTAGTCGAAGTGCCCGAGTTTAGAGGTCAAGTTAAAGTACAGTATATAAAGATTTAGAGAAAAACAACATTTGTGTTCTCTTACCCACTGTAGCTTTGCAAAGTTGGAGTTTTTGACATCAATTTATCTGAATGCAATCCTGTAGAAACAGTTCAACTCAAATAAGCGTGAACTCTGGTTTTGACCTCCGGACAATGTTTATTGCAAACACAACTTTTAAGTAAGATATTCATCTGGAATGACACTAAAATGATTTGCTATTAGGACAATCATTGTTTCTAAAACTGCCTGTCATTAAATCAACAAATCAGTTTTACATTTCCTGATTAGGGTTTTTTTTTTTTTTTGCAAAGAAACAAAATCAATGTCTTAGAAACAAAGCAAATAAAATAAATTTAAAGTATTGGGAAAAGCTTTGTGTACTTTGTGTAAAGCAATGTCTTCAGAGAGAGTGCTTTTTGTATTCCATGTTGCCTCTTTTAGTCTTAGAACATTTGAATATTGGTTAAAAAATTTCAGGCCAACTCTGAGATCATGGGCAGTGGGTCCAGAAGTGTTTTTACTTGATGAGATTTTGATGTCATATAAAATCAATGGATTTCAAAAAGAAAAAAAGAAGAAGTTTTTGATTTCATGCTATCCATTTCATAAACCCTTTACCTGGAGGACGTCCAAAAAGTCTAGAGTCTCTGTTTATAATAATTAAGAGTGGTCAAATGAGGTAGAAAAGCCCCCAGTGTAAGCATACACAGGACTCATGTTTCCTTCTTAAAGTAATCTCACACAAACACACACACCCTTTTAATGGCCTAAATTGGCTGTCCCACTGGGCTTTACAACCCTGCTGGTCAAAAAGACAACAGAGGGGCAGCTGTCTCTTCCAGCATGTGCTGACCACTGGCATGACAGGCTGCTTTGCTTCTCGGGGTAAATGGAGACAGGCTTACCACTTTAGCCCATCTTAGCCCATTCGCAGCTCTGAGAAGATTCAGACGCAACTGAGGCTGCCAAGCATGCTGGTGAGTCTGAATGAGGCTCATTCAAGTGTGCCAGAGAGAGTGGTTGTGTGTGTGTGTGTGTGTACCTGCGTTCGGCTGAGTTTAATGAGTCTTTTTTTTCTGTCCATTTTTCTGTGTACAGTACTGCGTAGACTCTGATTTGCGGCTGCGCTCAAAGTGGTTCCAGTCTGTCTGTAGACCCGCTGTGCTGAATCAGGCTGTGTGATGTTAGAGCTCAGAAACCACGCAGCTTCATGGCTGGAAGAAGATGGCACCAGTCAAGATTAGTATTGCCATGTCTAGAGAGGATGAAATCAGAGGCGGCATACTTGTTTTATTTCCCTCTCTGTCAGCCCTTAGAAGATTTCTGAAAAATCAAGTGGGTTTGCAGCACTGTGTTTTCTTGTAAATGCAGCTGAACATTTAATCCTTTCTTTGTGTGAATCAGGCATATAGACGTTTCTTGGAAAGCTCATTGATTCACTTCATAATGTCAACTGCAAAATTGACAAGAGATCAGAAGTCTGAGGAACTCTATCTATTGTTCCTGAAAACTAATTCTACATTAGCCTTCAAACATTGTGGAGCAAAATCACCCACATTGTTCTCCCCACTGTAGATAAAAACTTTTAAAGACCAACTTCAATTACAACTGTTTTTACATGCAGTTACTTTATTCATAATGGAGGATAAATATATAAAGAAAATTAAGATTAAATCAATGTTTTTGAGTATTTATTTTTTCAAATAGTTGTGAATAGGGAGCAGACACAAAAATTCCATCTAAAAAAGCTTTTATGTGTGACGTAAAATATAAAAGACCACAAGCTCTCTCCTCTGCTCCAACCCGATGTATCTACTTGCAGAACATATACGCATGTATGTCTTTGTTTTCCTCATCTGAGATGGCATCTAACTCAAAACTGTACAACTTGATAGCTCCGATATTGCTCGCCATTTTTATTGCACCTGTAATGTTAGGTTGGGGTTGTGAGGGACTGTAAGCTAGCAGGAGTGCCAACAGTCCCGCTAACAACTGAGAAGATAATTTTTAACTCCTGCTGTTTTGTGGCTAAAATTGACAATCATAATTAAAAGACCTGGGAACAATTTTACAATAGATCAAAAGGTGATTGAAGTGGGACTTTAAGGAGCTTTTTTGGTTTGAGTAATAGAAAAAGTAAAAAAACAAAAAACAAACAAAAAAAAGGAAATCGTCTTAAAAAAACTGGGCTGTTGTGCATTTATTTATTTAGTTAGTATTTAGTATTTATTTTTTGGGAAAAAAATAAAAATAAAAAACTTTCCTTGAAGGAGGGAGTTAAGTTTGGCATTCCTTTCCGTTACTACGTGCATCCTTAACCCTCATGCTCTCTTGTGGGCTCCAGAGGATCCCACTTTTAATGTAAACATGCCTACGATAGCACAAGAGCTAAAAGATGAGCATGAATTTAATTTGTTTTATCATTTTGGCTGAGATTAATCCTGTTCAGTATTAGACAGGAGGAATCTATCGGTATATTCTGGAAGTTAAATCCAACAAATGAGCCCTTGTTTTTGATGGTCCATCAGCTGACACATTGAGTGTTTAAATAAGAATGGGAAGAAACAAATTTATACAACCCCACTCCTACCAAGTTATTTGCACAGTTGTCATAATATGTGTATATTTTTAAAAAATGCAGAAGTAAAGTGAACAGAAATATTTACGTTATAATTTCTATAAATATATTTTTTCATTTTAAATTATTCACAATTGGCTGTTCATTTAGACCATAGTATGCTAACAGGAAATTAATTATTTTGGGAAGTATATTTGTGTATTTAGAGTAAAAAAAGATCAAATGTTTTAATTGAATGATGGGTGTGGCTTTATTTGTCTAAGCTGGGCTCATTACGTCTCCCCGCTGTGATGTCACACGGTCCCAACAGGCTGCATTCAGCAGACGCCCATCAGAGCAACTAACGGAAGAGGAAACCCTCAATATAAACATAAACTGCTTTGAATTGGTACTGAAAAAACAACATAATGTGACTAAAAAGCTTGTTTGGTCTGATGTGAAAACACACTCAGCTCTGAGACATTTTGCTTGTCTTTTAAAGTATGGACTCTTTTTTTTAAACTCAGAAAAACAAAACAAAAAAAGTGTAGTTTATGGACTTGTATGAGAAACACTAAAATAAAAGGTTTTTGTGCCAGTGCTGATCACTAATCTCTTCATGATTAATGATCTTTGTAGCCAGCTAAGTCTCATAAAAACAGTGACATAGATATTAAATTTCCAAAGATATTTCTGCAGACGGCATCGATACCAACTGTGTCTGTATTTTTATTACTTTGTTACACTACAATCACTTTCAACCTGGGCTGGCATGTTGAGTGACCACCAAGATGCTCATCGGTGTCTCTGGGAGGTCAAACACTTTCGGCTGACACCCGCCTGACCTCAGTCTTGTGTGTCGCTTGGGGAGGGGGGCATATGTGGTGATGTTTTAGTATCTACTAAACCCTCTACCCTCCTTTATATTTCTTATATGGTCTAGAGCAAAATGTCTGAGAAAATCTAACCTTAAATTCAAAAGGACTAATATAAATATATATATAGTGTGTTCAAGTAGTAGGTTATATAACCCCTACTGTAGCAGTCAAATCTGTTCAACAAAAGAGGTGCTCAGTCTTTATCTGTTTACTCAGCTCCTGGAAAAGACAACTAAAAAAAGTAGTAAGTATCACCACTCTGGGAAGAAGGCTCACTTACATTTCTATTCTTACTTCAATGTGCACCATTGAGGGCTTTTATTGTGAAGTTTTGTCTTTCAAGGAAGGTAAAGCAAGAAATTGCAACATATAAAGGCTGCATTAAAAGAAAATCTTCCTATAATTTTTTATAAAAAAATTCAGATTGGGACTTAGAACAAATCATTTTGATTTAAAACACATGCTGCATTCAAACCAAACGCACATCAAATATGCTGCTTGATGCCTGTCCAAAAATGTGTTCAAAAACTATTAACGTGTGTGGGAGGAGCCACTGTCCAAATTTTTCAGCCTCATGGCTACGCAGGAACATTGACTTTATATCTCATTTACAATACACGAAAGACAGGGACTATGTTCAGAGATCAGATGTATTTATTTTGTAGAGCTCTGCAAAAACATGGATCAACATGTCTCTGTGTTTGAGTTCATGAGATGTTTTTTGGTGTTTTTGCAGCAGACCTCCTTGCACTCTTGCAAAGTCATTCATAATGCCATTCATAAAAAAAAAAAACAAAAAAAAACATATGGGCTGATCTGTGCTGCTTTAAAACGTTAACTCCATAAATCTGTTGACTTATATTTGTTTATGCCATTAATGTTCTGTTATATTTAAGCTTTACCAGTTGCTTGTTTTGAATAACCTCATCAGCCGTTTTTCCTTACCAATCAACATTTGCTGCTCTGGTTCTACAATTTCATTTGGACAGCTGTAGTTGCGACATTCCTCTGAGTAGATCCCCATGGATTTTTTTTTTTTTATTATTATTTCTTGTGCTTGGACAAAGAATAAAAAAAGTAGCGCAGAGTGGTTTGAAAAAAAAGAAAAGCAAGGAATGAGAGAAAAGTTGAGCTTCTCGTTTATTCACTCGTCCAAGTTTTCCTCTTTATCTCTTGCCATTATGCTTTTTTGCCCTTTTTTGTGTGTTGCAGAGCAGATGGACACAATAATATCAACAGTCACAAATGTGCTCATGCTCTAAATGTCCATACTGTGGTTAACAGAGTGTCTGCATTGTCCTTCTTTCTTCCAGGCAAATAAAGACCCACTATTTCTGACTGGAGTGACCTTCCCTTCAGACTATCCAGAGACATTGGTCAAGCTAATGGTTTATGATGTGAAGGACAAGAACCAGGAATCTGTGAGTAAACTCTTACTTTGCTGTGCATATGCTTATATTGTAAAAACGACACACTGAAAATCAAGTGGCGACGAGGATAATTATAACAATGTGTTCGAAGCCATCTGTGAATCCGTCACATTTCAAGTGCTGCTTGTGAGGTTTTAATCTTCAGGGGAAGAAAATGGAAAGCTGTTTGACAGTTGTATCAGCTCTCAAAGTGATTTAAATGTAAACCTGAATGAGTCATGTTTTGAACATGAACACTGTCTTACCTATGATCCATTTTAAGAGTCTTTGGCCCTAACCTCTGGCTGCATTTTCAAAGGACAAGGTTAGTACTCACTGCAGTATGCAGGGAGCGTCTTCGCAATTCAGCCCATCCCTTGGGAAAGCCATCTGGCTTCATCTGTGGGAAATGGATGAGGAGCCAGACGTAGAATCCTGAATGGGCCGGGCCCTTTGATTTAGACATTTAACAGACTTTATAACAGACTCGTCTTTGTGGCTGTATGTTTGATCTAAATTAAGTCCTGAACTCATACCAGGATTCTATTTCTTAATTTAGCATAACAGACTTAAAATCATTATGGCTTCTGAAGATTTTTTTTTTTTTGCACTACTGATCCTATAAAATGTTTAAAGTGATTGCAGAACACATGCAGCTGTATCATGATTTTTCTGGTTGCCATAAAAAAAACTAAAAAAAACTTGGTTACTTAAAGCAAACTTGATTTCTGTGACATTTCTGCGTGGGAGTATCCTATCATACTCCTGTTTCCAGAACTAGCAGCAAAATAGACTAGGAAAATGCTATCAAGGCAACATAGAATTCAATATCTTCATTTAGAGTGTTACTTTTTTAAGATCACAATACTGAGAAAATTACTTGTTTTTAAAAGGTTTTTGAATGGTAATACAGTATTTTCTACACCTGTGTATGCGTAGATGTTTTTGTAGTCTTTTAGGCCCTGACCCTGAAAACTTGGCATGCTGTGGAGACTTTCATTGTAGTGAAGACACAAGAGTTTTTTAAGGATTTGACCTATCCATAGAGTTAGGTTTCATACAAGGATAGAGTTTACATTAGAGTGAAACTGTGGAAGGATTAGGATCAGATTTTCTTTTTTTTTTTTTTTTTGCATTTGCATTTGTCCTTGCAAACAAGCAGGGCAGTATTAGACAGAGATTCATTCTTATGGGGTTGTAAGCACATTGTATAAGTCTACATCAATCATAAGGGTGCATTCAAAGTGTTAACATGAGTCATTTCTATTTGCATTAAATGTCTTTTGACATTTTTGTGGAGACAGGTATTTATAAAGTTTACATCTGATTATTTGAAACGTTTGAGGAGCTATCTTTTTTTTTCTGGCTGTCAATCTTTTGTGAAAGTGCTAGCCTGTTACCCCCATCTGGCAGTGATGTACGGTGAGGTTCAGGGCTGGTGAAGCACTGACGTCAGTCAGATTTACAAACATATGAACCCTATAGAGTAGCTTGTTAACTATTTGATTTCCGTTTCCAAACTGTAGCATAGTAAAAAAAAAATTAACAGAAAGGTTATTACAGTGATATTAGAGTATTTACGTTTTATTACTCGTGGATCCACATATTCACAGATTTGTTTTCAGTCATGTGACTCTTCCGGTTCATCACAAAAACTCAAAACAACTCAAGACGCTTGTATGAAACTGTTGTGTCTGAAGGGGGTGCTGCAGAGCTGAGGTGCAGCGGAGCCCCCTCCAGAGCGCGTATGAAACACATCAACAACCTGTTTGCAGAAGATTTTCTTTTCTTTTTTCAGTTTTAAAGAAAACCACTGCAGGAGATGAGTCTAAACAACTTCTTGATGCCCATGCAAGCCAGTCTAATGCAAGGCCGCAGAACTACACACTCAAACTTACATCTATAACCAATTTAGACTCAGCAATTGACCTAAGAAGCATGTTTTTGATTGTGAGAGGAACCCATGCATGCATGAGGAGAATGTGCAAACTCCATCTGGGATTTGAACCAGAGCCTTCTCACTCAAATATACTCAGAAAGTACATAAACTCCCTCTTTGTTTTCCATCTGTTTCCTTTCTTTTATTGCTCTGTGTGCCATATACCACTAGAGACTTTATTAAATGTCTGGATATAGACACCATTGGTTGTTGTCTAGTAAAAAGGTTTAGGAGTGAAAACCAAAGTTGTCTTTTTAAATAAAAGAAAGGCAGTACGTTTTCAAGTGTGTGATTTATTTTTATTTTCATTTTTTTATTTTTTTCTCAATAGTTCTCTGTTTTTGTAAGTCCTTTTATATGAAATTGATTTCTATCAGTCCGTCTATTAAAATGATCCCCAACATGGAGTAAAAGCGTTTACTCCAGCTTATATTTTCGGATAAAAGGGTGAAGGTTAAACTAATTGCAATCAAGGTAGGATTTACTTTTATACTCTGCGCAAATTTTTTCTTCCATTACTGCTTTCATAAAATATTTTTGAAGGATGAATAAATACAAATTTGGAAGGGAAATTAAATAAATAAAAACCCTGTGATGAAATTTAATAACATGGGTCTTCCAAAGGCTGAAGAGATTTAGAGAGATTTCCCATATTTTTCCGGCATGCCTGCAGTACTTTTTATATTCTCATCTCCGCTCTGCAGGGCACAGAATGCTTGTCTGGCTCTCATTAGAGACTCTTGAGGTAAACACACGCATGACCCTGAACACGAGCTGTCACCAGGCATCAGCCCCCGGTGGCTTTAAGTGGCAGATCAGAAATCACTTAGTCATTTAATTTTTTCTAGTAAGAGTAAACAAGGGAGCTATTTGTTGTGTCTGAGACTGCGTGTTTGACAAATCCGCTTTCACATGCCACTTTAACCCTTTGGTCATATTTGACGTGACATCCGCTGATTCTGTTCTCTGGAAATCAAAATGTTACATAAAGCTGTGCGAATAAGGAAAAGAAAAATATGCGTTTGCCATCTTGTATTATATCTGCCAAATACCATCAGGTTGAACTGAATTGCATCTGAAGAGGTGGGCGAGGAAATGAATAGAGTGAGGTTAGATGACAGCCTAAACATCAGCGGAGGACAAAAGAATTTGAAAGCAGTGTAGAGTTTCCCCTCTCCTTCACGGCTTCACATTTAGATATTCTAAGAAGACACTGGCTGCACACTCATAAATATTTGAGAGCGCAGGCAGGGCTGTGAGACTGATCGCTGAGAGAACGGAAGTGTAAAAAGGAGTTCAGCCCGGTTAGATGTTTCCAAGGTGCGAGTGATCCCGCCCTCCAGCCCAGCTGTCAAATGTTGACAGGTCAGTTTTACTTCAACACCGTGTTTGCTAACCGAAGATGATTCATAGCTGCACTTTGAGTGACTCCCAAGAGTAATGAAGTCAACACCAACATCAACTTTTGTTCACAGAATCCCCAAAATTTGGTTTGCAGCTGAAAAGAATCTCAACACGCTCTCCACAAATGGTCTCATTCGTAGCGTCTTCATCTTGATCATTCAAGTATGACCGTTTGATCTCAGAAAATTATCAGTGTTGCTCATCTTAAAGTTTTGTAACAGGTCTGAACAGATTGTAGTGAAGGATTAAGATTAATGGAAAGTTCCTGCTGAATCTCATCAGTCATTATCTCCATGTCACATGGAAGAATATTTCACTTGCATGCTGGGTGCATCAGAATTATTTCCACTTATCCCTGCATGGAGTTCAGAGATGCACTAGTTGTAGCTTAATACCCGTACAAGCCTTTACTATGGTCATTAAGTGGAGGGGCAGGACGGGCTGGAAGAGCTGTTTATTCCCCTATGCGGTTTTGATTTTTGCTGCTTTTTCCTTCCTCAGTGTAGAATGCACTGCTGCAGTTTTCAGCTTATTGTTCTAACTTACAAAGGAGAAAATCTTGGTTTCTGCACTGCATACCATGGAGTGAAAGAAACAAAAGACCTATTTGAGTCTAACAGGAACACAGTGCACGTTTGGTTATTTTAACAGGGAAGGTGTTTAACATTTTCAATCAAAGAAAACTCAACGGGGCTTTTTACTGAGCTACTTTAACAGCCGCATGAGCAAGACACCATGTACTGTATGTAATTCACACCTCGATATATAGTTTTCTTCCAAAGGCAGTGGAGAAAAACTAATTTAGTCCAACTTGGATCATCTTTGATTTATTTTAAATGCACTTTCAGTGTATTTTAGTCATGATTATGCTGTTTTTAGCCAAAAAAAAATACTCATTTTCTCCTGAACAGTAAGAGTTCATCAGAAATTTGCCTCCGAGTTGTGGGCGGGACTGTTGACGCAGAGTGAGCCCGCCTCCATTTCTGGTCACCCATCTGTTTACATGCTCTCCTGCTAGCTTACAGCCCCTCACAACCTAACGTTACCAGTGCAACAAAAATGGCGAGCAATATCAGAGCTATTGGTGTTGGTTGGTGAGTTCAGGAGAAAAAAATCTCTTTTGATCATGTGAAATATTTCATTAAAAACAAGATATTTTTCACATCAGAGTTTTTATGTTCTCAATAAAAATGAAATAACTTCACTGATCTCATTGTTACTTGAAAATGCACTTTGGTGGAGAACAGTAAGTAATACTGGTCTTATGGCAAAGGGAAACATTTCTAAAAGAATGCAGCTCTGGGAAGCATTGATAATTGTTTCATAATCGAATCATTTCATAATTGTTGCCTCCTGAATTGTAATTGAATCGTGAGGTGCCTCAAGATTTCCACCTCGGAAAGGAACAGAGAGTTTGTGACCTGCTGATTGTAGCTTCTGTTCCACATCTACAAGCTTTTTCTAACGTCATTTTCTCATCGGTTCCTGATTCATTTGAGTAAATAAATACACAGAATTGCAATTTTGCTCTTATTTTACTATATGCATGTCCTCCATCAGAAAAATGTTAAAAACACCAAGAACCCAATTTTATTGAAGTTTAACGTTTTGTCCAATGGAGAGATAAACACATCTAAAAAAGGTAAAGAGAATGTATTAGTTTATTCTCTGGCAATCCAAAAAAAAAAAACTAATTTCTTGAAAGTCCCATTGTTCACCTTTATATTTTCATGTATGAACAAGACTTGCTAATTCTACAACTCAAAGGACTTTTTCTTGTTCATTTTAGCTGAAATGTATACAATTATGTCTTACACACACATTTGTCTGAAGTTATTTAGCATCTACCAGAGACTCCACATCAGATTTCAATGGAGAAAATCTTTGAGAAATATAGTTGTTCTGCACCCTATTGGAGGATATTCTGACTGGCTGATGTTATCCACATCTCAGGAGGTGGTTCAAGCAGCCACCGAGGTGGTGAATTGTCACTCCAGTTATGAACTGCTGAACTATGGAGAATCCCGCTCTCATTCAATCCTGCCTGTCAATAATCATGATGTGTACAAGACAGTGAGCTAATACATTTCTGGCATGGCTGCCTGGTTCAGTTGGACGGGTGTGAGAGGGGTGGGGATATTCTGAGGGGAACAAAAGTTAACCACGAGAAAAAGAGAAGATGAAGGAAATGGATGCACAAGGGGAAACAGAGCAGACAGTGACAGAAAGGCGGGAGGAACACAAAACACGCTGAATTTTGCAAGAAAGGTCTTGGTGTTGACCGGTTGAGCAGCTCATGAGTGATAACCTGCAAAAGTAACAGTTCTTAGATAAGACTGCTTCTTGTCTGATGGCTCCTGTGTTCCCCCACCAACCTCCCAATCCAATGCCACATGTCTGCAACTCCAAAATATACTACATCTAGATTTTATTTTGAAAGAAACTCATTTGCTGGCAGTGCTGTGGTGTAAAAAACAATCATCTGTTCCATCTTCCCAATCATTTCTTCTATTTCCATAGATGATAATACCACCAAATTAATCAATACTTGTTCTAATCAATGCAGAAAAAAATTACTATTGAATTTAGATACTCATTTGCCACAGCAGCAATAGCTGCTGAGCCTTCAAGTTGTCTCCTGTTGACACAGTGCAGTGCAGACCACCCACCATGTCCCTTCACCTGCTCTGGAAGTTATGCCGTTGTTGACACCACTATTCACAACAATGCAATGTCTGAAAATTGGAAGTCGTGCTTCAGAAGGACTTCTGCCGATAGTTTTAATAGAAAACGCTGATGGAAAAGGGAGCTTTGTGTAAATGTTTTGCACACAAGGCCAATGACAGAGGAAAGGCAATGGAAGTTGATAACCATTTGTATGCAGCGTATAGGGGCTAAAGAAACAATTTTATTATTTTTAGTAAACACCCAGGAAGAATTTGCTGCTTTCGCTTCAGCTCTGGAAGATTATCCAGTTTTCTCTTTCTTCTCCTGTCATCCTATTATTCTTTTTTTTTAGGATTTTAGCATACTGTGGTCAAAACCAAACAGTAGTATTTGTAATTTCATTTTCACATGATGCTAAATATTGCTTTGATGAAAAGAAAAAAACAGATACAGACTTTCATTAACTGATCGCTGCTTCACAATGAATTATTCTTCTCTTTTTGTGAAGTCGTTGGGCCACTTTTTATAAAAACTTGCAGCATAGAGTTTATTTATATGATTCCTCAGTTTCACCTTTGTGCCTCCAAGATAGAAGCCACCTCACAGCACAATAACCATCAAAAATCAATGCTGCCTCTGTAATTTCTTTTAAATTCCTTTTTCACTTTTGAGCTTTCATGCTCCCGTTTGTCTGTGGTGTGGATATATTGTGTCCTTTATACTAAGAAAAAATGAATCATGGGGTTCAGGTTAGAACACAATTTACCTCTCTGCTTGAAGATATTTGGTCATCCTTCCACTTGGCACAGTGGTGGTAATATCCATCTTGCTTGTAGACAGTGTGCAAATCAGCCTCATCACTAAAGAAACATGGCAGCCCTTAATGTTATGGATTCATATGATATACTCAGTGGCAAAGCTCCAACGCTAGAATGGGATTTGCCTTGAATAAGACAGATCACTTTGGCATAATAATGAATTAAATCCCTCCGTTAACATTAAGCTTTGGGCAGATTGAGCATGATTGCTTAAATTTAAAAACACTGATCGCTGCAGTTTCTTGTTTAAAACTAAGTATGTTTTCAGTGCAGAAAGGTACAGAGCCAAACAACTTATTTGAGGGAGGTGAAAGTGTTTTTGGAGCAGAAAATGTAAACACACACTAACATTGTTTCTGCCATGCAGATTTCTGGCATTCTGATTTACACAGTTTCACACTGTAAAACCTTAAAATGTAAAGCCTTGTAAAAAGTTTCCTTATTCTGAATTAAATTGGGTTAAGATTTTTTTATGGACTAATAATTCCTCACTACCATTAACAGTCTCCAGAAAGGCACCAAATAATAACTTTGTTTTCCCGCTGTTCTGACATACGCTACAATAAAGTGGCTGACTGCACCAATGAATATTTACAATTGTGTAAAATTAAGTGTGCTCTGGGTTTTGATGTTGGGGTGTGAGCAGTCATTCGTGAAAACATTTGTTGTGGTGGTGCGGGCTAATTAAACGCAGTCACCTGAATCCGAATAAAGATACTTTTTTATGAAAATGTGCAAACCAGATGTGTTTTGCCTTTTTATGAAGCTATATTCTTTACCCTCAAACACTTTAACTGCTTTTCACTTCTTTGGTGGTATTTTTATGAGCAATTGTACAACCTTAAGAGATGGTTTTGTGGTGCCTTGTTATGTAAGTTTGAGGAAAGTAATTTAAAAGAGTTGCATTTCTTATAGTCACTTCAAATAAGTAATCTTCGTTTTAAATAAAACATGCTGTTTTTTTTGTATATACAGTGGGGCAAAAAGTATTTAGTCAGCTACCAATTGTGCAAGTTCTCCCACTTAAAAAGATGGGAGAGGCCTGGAATTTTCTTCATAGGTAAACCTCTACTATGAGAGACGAAATGAAAAAAAAAAGAAATCCAGAAAATCACATTGTCTGATTTTTAAATAATTTATTTTGTAGATTATGATGGAAAATAAGTATTTGGTCAATAACAAAAGTTAATCTTAAAACTTTGTTCTACACCCTTTGTTGGCAATAACAGCAGTCAAACGTTTTCTGTAAGTCTTCACAAGGTTTTCATCAACTGTTGCTGGTATTTTGGTCCATTCCTCCATGCAGATCTCCTCTAGAGCAGTGATGTTTTGGGGTGGTCGCTGGGCAACACAAGCTTTCCACTCCCTCCAAAGATTTTCTATGAGATCTGGAGACTGGATAGACCACTCCAGGATCTTGTAATACTTCTTACGAAGCCACTCTTTCACTACCCGGCAGTGTGTTTGGGATGGTTGTCATGCTGAAAAACCCAGCCATGTTTCATCTTCAATGCCCTTGCTGATGGAAGGAGTTTTTTTACTTCAAATCTAATGATATTTATTCTTTTCTTAACAGAGATCAGTTGTCTTGGTCCCTTTGCTGAAAAAAAAAATAGCCCCAAAGCATGATATTCCCACCCCCATGCTTTACAGTAGGTTTGGTGTTCTTTGGATGCAACTCAGCATTCTTTCTCCTCCAAACAGGATGAATAGAGTTCTTACCAAAAAGTTCTACTTTAGTTTAATTTGATTATAGGAGATTTTCCAAATCCTCTTCTGGATCATCCAAATGTTCTTCAGTAAACTTTAGACAGACCTGCACATGTACTGGCTTTAACAGGAGGACACGTCTGGAACTGCAGGGTTTGTAGTGTGTTACTGATGGTAGCCTTTGTTACTTTGGACCCAGCTCTCTGCAGGTTATTCTCTAGGTCTCTCTGTGTGGGTCTTGAGATCATTTTGACCCCACATGGTGAGATCTTGCGGGGATCCCCAGATGGAGGGAGATTATCAGTGGTCTTGTATGTCTTCCATTTCCTAATAATTGCTTCCACAGTTGATCTCTTCACACCAAGCTGCTTATCTATTGCAGATTCAGTCTTCAGTCTCTGGTGTCCTTAGATAGCTCATTGGTCTTGGCCATCGTGGAGTTTGGAGCGTGTCTGTTTGAGGTTGTGGACAGGTGTCTTTAATATAGATAACGAGTTTAACAAGTGTCATTAATACAGATAACGAGTGGAGGACAGAGGATCCTCTTACAGAAGAAGTTACAGG
Organism: Oryzias melastigma; assembly: GCF_002922805.2. Classification (NCBI taxonomy): domain Eukaryota; kingdom Metazoa; phylum Chordata; class Actinopteri; order Beloniformes; family Adrianichthyidae; genus Oryzias; species Oryzias melastigma. The sequence goes on from NC_050512.1 coordinate 15,816,299, forward strand.
TCTGTGACAGACAGAAATCTTACTTGTTTGTAGGTAAAAAAATACTTATTTTCCACTATAATTTTACTAAATTATTTTAAAATCAGAGGATGTGATTTTCTGTAGTTTTTTTGTCATTTTGTCCCTCATAGCTGAGGTTTACCTATGATGAAAATTACAGACCTCGTATTTCGTATTTTTAAGTGGGAGAACTTGCATAATTGGTGGATGAAGAAATTCTTTTTTGCCGCACTGTATCATCACCCTAGGCTATACTTTTAAAGAAGTAGCAATTTTGTATCAAAAATGTCTTGAAAAACATGTATAAAGGTAATTCGATAAAGTTTAGTGTCTATAGAATTCATGACTGTTCTGATTATTTTGTTTATTATTATTTCATACAAAATAATCAGAACAGTCATGTATAAAGGTAGCCATTAATATCTATATTATCCATCTGTCATAATGGAAAAACAAGTTTGACCTTGATTTCAGGTTGACAGAAATGGATTTTCTTACAAAGTAAGCTAAAAGCTAAATAACAACAAAGGCAGCAAACAAATGGAAAGAGAAAAGCAGTGAAGGTCAGGTCCTAATGGAGATCTTCTGGGTGCACAGCAGGAGCAGTGCCACAATAGAAGAACCCAGTGAGACCCTGAAACACTTACAGGGAATGCTGGGAAAAAACCTGGAACGTGATTCCACACATGTGAACTGATGATCTGAGAGAAACGGACACAATGAAGCAGTGGCTAAGTGCGTTCACAGCTGATTAAGGATGGAGCTCAGGTGTGCAGCCAACATGTGCGATCGCCATGCCTGCTCTTTGAAACTGTCCCCCAAGACACGCAGTAGACGAACACTAGAAAGCTGTCAGGGAGACAGAAAGACAGAAAAACAAAAATACGCTCAGTTCTTACACCTGCTCGGTCCATCTCAGAATTATAGGGGTCTGCTGGAGGAGCTGTCATAAAGAAACATCCATGAAACTTCACAAATCCAAGTGAGTCATAAAGGCTGTATTTCTGGCATCTCAGTGGGATGGAATATCTTCAACTTTTGCAAAGCTACAAATCACAGAACAGGAAAATGCCAACAACAGTATCCCTATCTATGTATTAATGTATTCATTCCACCCCAACTTTTCCTGTTCAGGGTCATGGGAGAACGGGAGCATTTTAGATTTATCACCAGTCCAAAACCAGGCAGCATTTTGACAAATACCACAGCCACTCTAAAACTTGCCCTAACGTTTGATTTGGATGCAGAAGTCATGAACTACAAGATTTTAGCCCATAGAAAAAGCACATGGAGGAAAGCCTACATAGGCACAAAATGCCAACTCTACACAGAGAGAGCAAGATTTAAGATGCTGTCTTATCACAACAACCAATGAATATGATGAGACACAAATGGATTTTTCTTTCACAACTTTGTTTAAATATATAATAAAGACTAGGTGTCAAATAATTCCAGCCAGAGAACCTTTAATTTCTCCTCCATGATCCTAAATAGTTGGGACATCCATGAACTTAAAGAAACTCTATCCATACATCACTACTAAATCCAAGTCACTTTGGTCAAAGTTCTACCTGGTTTGACTTTCACTCCGTGTTCAATGGATGTGGGATTTGTACACACATCCTGAAAACCATCTAAGAAGTGCCTGGAGCCAGAAACAAGCATACACATGTGTTTAGAGACTTTTCATTGGAGAGTGTGGTGTGAACATAGTCTTACACACTCCTTTTCTAGCAATTGTTAAATAAAATTTCAAAATAAACTTTTCCTTCCAGTTTTGTATTCACATAGTAGACACCGACATAGGTAACGATTTTAATCACTAAATCATCATACAAGAATACTACTTTTAGTCTTGAACGCTACATTCTTTATATCTTTTAGAAATGTAATGCAGTGCTGTGAGTATGCAACCCAACGCACTTCTAATGTTTCATGCAGCTGGCATACATATAGCACAGAATAACCAATTCATACTGAAATGCACCTTTCCAGGAACCCTCTGTTTTGTCATAACCTCTTTTAGACCTTTTGCTGTTTAATCCCACTCCAATCTTCTCAAGATGGAGGCTGTCTGCATCGATTTCATAATGCGTTGTCAGTTTGAGAATTTAATCAAATGTCCTCCGCACCAATCAAGCCAGCTCATACCTGCTGTAGCCCTTTCTCTCACCTGTTTACGCATTTTATTGGTAATTTTTAATACCACCTGCGAAAGCAGATTATCAGCTAAATAAATTACTGGGTCACAAGTGAATTAGGCGCTTGGCTGACTGTAATAGCTTTTTTTTTCTGAAGGAAAAGTAGCTTAGTAAAAGTTGTGTTTTTTTTCTCTTTATTGAGAGAGAAGGGAAGAGAAAAGTGCTTGAGAAAATCCCCTTCTGCCTGGTTTCCTGTGGGTTTCTGCAGTGTAATGGATTCCTTCGAGAGAGAACATTGGTGGAAAATGCTGATGCGTGTTGGCCATGTGTGTTTGTGTAAAAGCAGCTATTTTCCATGGCTAACTGAGCCACTGATGAACTTGCCGGCAGGAGTCTTCCATGATGTGCAAGTAAACCTCAAAGAGCATGCATGTTTCTTCAGTACCGCCATGCGGGATTGGTACAATTAACAACCACACTCCTAATAAAGGAACATGTGTAAACACATCTTGTTCAACTCTCTCCGACTGCAATGTATTTGATGGAAAGCGTGACATTTTGAGTTGCTAGCTTACCCCAGATTTCTGAAGCAAAACGATTTTTGTCATTATTTTGTTCTGATTTTGCAGATAGAAAACCATCATCGGAAATCCGCCGACGCTTTTAACCTTACATTTCCCCTGGATATACAAATATATTTATTTTGATCTTATCGCTGTTCTTGATAATGCACGCTCACAAAACCGAAAAGGAACTTTCTGTATCTACAGATGTGCTGTCGCAAAGCCACCAAGGACACATTCTACTTTCTCATAAACAGAGCGTTTACAGCAAGTCTCTTTTGTTGTCTTTGCTTTGCCTCAACTGGCAAACATGTCAGTTAGGCAAGTCGTGTGACATTGGTGTGCTGTTGAACCAAACTGTCGTGATGTCGTTATCCCTCTCGCAGCCTTCTTCTCCTGCATCATATTTTTGAGGGGTGGTGCAAGTGATCTAAAATTAGGCCTTATCTTTTCACAGGAAATGAAGGGCCTGCAAAGCTATTTTCAAAATGTTTTACAGATGATGTGCATGTCAAAATGTTGGACTAAATGCTGCAAGAGAACAAAAACACCCCACTTTTTTATTTTAAAAAACAGAATTTATCTAAAAGAAAATGCAACAAAATAAATACAAATTTCTGAGAACGTGACAAAAAAACTTTTGAAATGCAACAAAACAAACTAATTTAAAAAACAGAAATTGTGTGGAAAAGTGGAGGCACACAATGATGCACATTTGTGAAACACGCACAAAAAAACAGACATTTAGGAGAAGACAACAGTGATGAGGAAGCACCACAAAAACCATTCAACTTTCAGTGTGGTGCTAAAATATCAAACACAGAGGCATTCACAGCCACAGAAGCCTGGAGCGCTCATGAGCCTCCTATTATCTTCTTATACTAACAATGCATATCGTCAGTGAGTATGAGAGGATTATAAAAGCAGTGCCAGCCTGTTAGGAAAATCTTGCGAGAACTGTTCACCCACACAAAACTCCCATCTGCTCCAACTTATATGATTTTATTGTGTGTGTGTTTCAGTGAAATGCATACTGTTTATGTTTGAGTCCTGCTCACTGAGCAATAATTGCCAAGCGTGTCTTGTAGCCTGAGGTCAGAGCTCATATTCTGTAGTGTTCCTGCACGTATGTTCAGCGGGGATGCACAGAACGCTTGATTTGACTGAAGTCACTGAGGATCAGGCTCCAGATCTTCTGGGGCATCATTGTCTGTCTTCCTGCCTGACTTGGCTGTTAACCACCTCTGGGCTGCACCACTGATCTCTGTAATTGTCTCCGTCTCTTCAAAGGGAGCTAAGAGTTGGTTTGATCCGAGCTGTTTACTTTTACAACCCCTATAGCCCCGCTCTCTAAAGAAGAGAGCGATCAGCCACTTCAGGCATGAGCTAGCATATTATAGCACCATTATTGTGCGCAAGCAAGTGTGTGTGAAAGAAAGCGTGAGAGGCGGGATGCTGTAGCCTTGAGGTGAGTTAGCAGCTCCTTGATGTGACATAAGAGGGAAAGAGGTGTAATCTGCATATTCCTATACTTTTGTCCCCAGGTATACACGAGAAAAGGAAATTGGGGAACAAAAACCCTGTCTATTGTTCAATGACACTATTACAGGTGCTGAGCAAATCATGGCCGACAACTAAAGCGCTACAATAATGCAACGACCAGAAGAACACCACATGCAGGTTGTTGACTTCACTGTTTTAGACTGATAAAAAGAGATCACTGTCAGGTTTACACAAAATGAAGGCTTTTTTTAAAATACGTTTATACTATGTTACATGAAGGTTTTTAATGGTTTTATATTGTGTTATACTGTTATGCCTTCCTATTAACAAACTGATGAATGCATTGTTACATCAACCCACATCGAGCTTCTGACCAGGAGCAGTTTCAAGGACCTAATTAGTTCTTTTCCACTGAAAAACAAAGCCGTAAATTACCTTGTTGGCAGGAGCAGGAACATGGACACTGACCACTCAAAACGTAGGTTTGGTGAAGCTGATCCTTTAAGGTATTTTAGGACAATAAGATGGGTTCACTGCCCTGAACTGACGACCTGGTCCTCGTCATGCTCCCTTTTCAGTCATTCGTCACGCTGTTTTGTTTTATTATGAAAGGATGACTCTTGGTTATTATGGATATGGTAGCACATGAAAGAGGAATAAAATAAAAATGAAATGACAATGAAGCCACATGAGCAACTGGGGGCATATACAGTATATCAAACCTCCTTTTTACTGAGTGGTATGGTACGGTTCGGTCCGGTATGTTGAGGGTTTCCGTTGTAAAAAAAGACCCAAAACAGTACTGACCATACGTTCCAACGTTGCTTCCTCCTACTGTCTGACTCCTGGCTCAACCGCGCTTCTGGTTTGGGCATCTCCTCACCCCGAGTTGCTCTACTCAGTGGGCAGTCATCCGACGGGGCTCTTTCACTGTCGGCCTGGGGCTTGCTTCTCCCACTACACTTCTCCAGGGCCCGGTGCTGGCTTCTCTCGCCACAGTCCTTCAGGGCCCGGCACTGGCTTCTCTTGGCACACTCCTTCAAGACCCGTCACTGGCTTCTCTCGCCATGCTCCACTAGAGCCCAACACGAGCTTCCCCAACCAGAGCTTGATGCTTCCTTTTCTCGCCATGCTCCACCTGGATCCGGCGCTGGCTTCTCCCACCACGCTTCTCCAGGGCCCAGTGCTGGCTTCTCTAGCCATGCAGCTCCAGGGTCCAACGCAGGCTTCCCCAGCCGTGTTCCTCCAGGGCCCGGCGCTGGCTTCACTCACTTATGCTCCACCAGGGCCCCCTACTTCACTCCCCTTTCCTCACCTGTTCATATATTCCAGTGTTCCTTATAAAGTCTCCCATTGGGCACGCCCCCACACTGCAGACCTGTCCCCAATCAGGCAGCAATGAGGTGGCCTGTTCAGGGGGTATCCGGAATTTCAAACTCTGATAGTATAAAACAAATAAAACACTACAGTCTACCCTATTCCACTCAAATCACCCACTTTATCTGAATTATCTGTCATTGCTGCGTTCATGGACCTTTTCAAGCACAGTCTGTCCCCAGTCTTCCACGTAGGTCTACATAATAGCAGCTGCTGACAGTCAAGCATTCGATGTGCTAAGTTTATGGTGGTATGTGTCCATCATATAGAAAAAGGAACAAGAAAAATATTGAAGTGGCTTCACAAATGGGTTTGCATTTGCAGCAGTGCAATCTTTGGACCTGCCATCAAATCAAGCTTAGTGACGTGAGTGAAGGAAGCCTTGATTTTTATCACAGAGTTTGGCATGGGCTTTGCTATTAAAATTTATGGAGCAAAGCAGAGGATGTGGAGAAAACCGTACCAGAGGCTGACTGCAACTTGATGGCAATCTGGATTTCCATTTAATGGTACTTAGGTACATTTTTTTATCAGTTTTTGAATCACTTTTTTAGCCCTCTCACTTACAAGCAAAAAGCCTTGATCTGCTTTTACCTGGCAGAGCAGCGGAGACCACATAAAGAGATGAAGTATGCCAGAGCAGCAACAGAGGGCGCAAGTTGTGAGGCCCAAATGGAGAAGTTAGAAAGGGATTCTTGTTTGGGCAAGCATTGACAAGCTGAAAAATGTGTTTGAGTGCAAGTTTGACTGCTGTTTTGTTGCTATTTTTTGCCTCTGCTGGGCCACAGAATCGCAGGTCTTTGGGAAACGAGTCGTTTGGTGCAGGAAAGTGATATGAGCGTGGCCGATACTGCACAGCGCTCATTGCTCATGACTCAGTGGATCTTTCTCAGTGACTACATGTGACAGAGCTGTTAAAGGACCTCCCCCCGGTGGAGAAAGCCAGTTTTCTTTTTCAGTGAGTCTTTTACTTTTTTAAATTGAAGAGTAAAGCCTTCGTTCTTAGTGTTTAAGAGGAAAACAGTTTTAAAAAGTGGATTTTGTCGCTAATGGGTAATAAGAGTTATTTTTACTGTAAAAAAATAAAACTCAAAAACAACAAACAGGTAAAAAAGTAAAATGTTGAGACTTTTGTTCAAGAAGTCCGCATACTTTGTGACTTGTACTGATTTTTTTTTTTGTCTTACATAAACCATAATGTAATGTTTGGTTTGAAAAAAGGTTTCAGATTCCAATAAAATTGCATATATAAGCTACTGAATTTAGCAAGTAGAAAAATCTCCAACGAATCTAAAGTAAAAATGTAATCTACATTAAATATTTAAAATAAAATGAGACAGTGGAAATCTTTGCATCACATTGATGTTTGAGTTCAGCAAAATTCTAGAAAATTCTATAAAGATGTTTTTTGTCTTTTTTTTAGCCATGTTCCTTTATTTAATATTGCCATGCATGTTTTGTTGCTAAAATTTTTTATTGTAACTATTGCAGAAAAAAAAAATTTTTCTAAAGAGCCAAACTTTAAAGGCGATTATTGCTCTTCTTTCAGTTTCATGCTTACTAAGTGTTTCCTTTGACACATTTGGCAATTGCTCAACTTTCAAAAGTTGAAACCTATTTCAGAAAAAATTAAAACAACATGGTCATAATAATGATAATAAGGATTTAGGCCTAAGGCAAGAAACAAAAAAAATCACCATAAATAAACACGATTAAAAGTGATTTCTAAGTTCAAATCAGCATTGATAAACTACGTGTTACACAACTGCATCATCACCTTCCCCTTCCCCCCACACACCCACACATATACACACATTTGTATATGCAAGTAACATAAAACCCTCTGGCTGCTGAAATTGCTCATGTATTGATTGTATAAGTTAAGTTTAGTTTAGATTCATAATTTAATAACAGAATATGAGATTATGTTGAACATGACCCCACCTGCTCAAAGAAGAAGCTGCCTGGAGAGCAGTTTCTAAACCTTTTCTCACATACAAACGAAATCCAGCATGCTATGTAGGTCGCATAAGTTCTGCAGAACATTAGGTGTTTGCAAAGACAAAAACAAGGCAGGAAGGAGCTCAGTGCAGGATAGTCAAAGTGGTCCGTGCATATGAGAATGCTTTGAATTTTTAAGGTTACATTCAGTCTGCAGCCTTTCCTGTTGTCCCTCTTGTCTTATCTGCTGCCACTCAAAATTTCTCAAAGTTGTCTTGACAGGCCCCAGCTTTGCCCTTTGCTTTTGTCTTCCTTTTCACGGCTCTTTTCTGAAATCCACTTTTCCTCGTGTATGCTTTTAGCTGGTCGCCAGTTTTGTTGTTTGTTGTGGGAGTGCTGCAATTGAAATGTCACGCGTGTTCAAATTTACCTTGACCATGTGTTTCACAAGGGCTCACATCAAATCATGTAAGGAACATATTTGTGAAATTTAGAGTGTCCAATTGAACATTTATGTGCAAATGTTGTGCAAAGACAGTGGACACACCTGTTGGATTGTGGGACAAAAATCTTTTTAATTGCCTCCTAGGGATTAAAACCAGACTAGAAGTGGAAATTTAAATTTGGGGAACATGTCTGGATGTTGTTAAGGATTAGGAGAACTGACAAAGCAAGAGTTGCTGTAATGCTGGGTATGTGTTTAAGAAGGTGCAGAACATGGGTTCTTGAATGCTCTTTTTGCGGTGTTCACACTGGACTGTTGAACCTACAGTTGCAAAAGTCTTGTTGCGAAATGTTAAAACTGTGAAAATCTTGCCCCAAGCTTTTTCTTTCACAGCTCCATTCCAATATATGAAAGACTTGTCATATATTTCTACAAACGCCAATTATTAATTTATCCTCCATGATCAATTTTCAAATGGTTGCTGCTTCTGTGGAAGAACTCTACCCATATGTCAAAACCAAATCACTGCTCAGTTTGTACAAATAGCATAAAAATGGATTCAAAAAGTTGCATAGCAATGTGGGAATGCAAGAGTTTGAATCCAGATGCCCATAACGTCCATACATGATTGTTTATATAGACTTTTTATTAAAAGTGGTCACTCAAAGGCGGATTTCAAACCCTTGCATAAATGAGTTTAAGTTTTAAGTTTTATTACCGTTCATTAAAAGCTCAAAAAACAATAAAAACAATAGCTAAAACAATTAAATATGAAAAGTATAAATAAGTAACATAAATGAATGAAGCATTAATCACAAAATTTTGGAGTTGTATAATTCTGGCCAGGCCTCTATGATCAATTTTCAAACTGTTGGCACTTCTGTGAATTGAAAAGGACGCTTACCATATATCACTACCAAATCCAGGTCCTTGATTGGTCAGTTCAACTATGGTTCAACTTTCAAAGAGAGTTCAATGTCTGCATGACTTGAAAATTCGTGTAAAGTTTTGAATATATTTACAAAGACTTTTCATAAGAAGTGGCCTCTTAATCATAGGTTTCTGAGCCTGTCGTGAATGCAGTCTCAATAAAGACGACTCTGCAGATGTTTCTTAACAGGTTAGGTTGCACCACAGCAAATTCATTAATTTGTAGAGTAAAGACCACTGATCTTTGGTTCACCTGGAGTTATTTCTCTTCCATCAAAAGGGGATTGATATCAAAGTAAAGAACCATGAAATGAAATCAAAGAGAGTGTCGTGGACAGACATTCAAGACGAAGAGCATCAGTTCACCAGGGAAATATACAGCCTTTACTCTTGTTTGGGGTGACTGGTTATCTGACAACCCTTGTTGCTTCAGTTACCAGCAACATTTGTTCTTTCAGGTTTACACAGACTAGCACACCCTCTGCTGAGAGATTCATGTAGGGTCAATGAAAGACGTGAACTGAACATGGAGCGGTAAATGTGTTTTGCTAGGAGGGCTGCTTAAATGATGCTTTAAGTGGCAATAAAAGAGCGCTGTCTTCGTTCTTTTCATCTGACAGCCAGAAGCCTCTCACACTCTGACTGCACTAAGCAGTTTGTGCTCTCCGTGTTGAATGTGAGACCAATCCCCTCTGGTCTCTGTGCTCTTTTCAGGAACTTGAAATTTAAATTTTCCAAAATATGTCAAAAAATCTTGCACTTCAAAGTATTAAATCTGCCTGAAACCAGTGTTCTTGGTTCAAACTTTGAAGGAGCTTTGATCTGGGATTCTCCGTGCATGCAAAACATCTGTCCTACTCCAGACGGGTACTAATTCCTATCTGTAAGCTCAAATTCAGGGTGTTGGCTGGGGAGGACGGAGACAAAACACATCTGTACTCGTCAAAACACACAAAAAAGGAGCAGCTGCTTAAAAATTGGATGTGAAACTGGCAACATCACAGACGACATGAATCCCTCTGCACAGTGGGGAGAGATCTTGGGTAATTTTTTTTGGCTCATGACGGCCACTTGACACCCAGGTCATCAATCATCCTAATAAAGCCACAAGTCCTTTCTTCCTAATGTAACCTCCTTTATTAAGAAATGTTAACTTGTCACTACTGTCACCCCAGAGCTGGTTGATTTGATCTGTGAGCTTCCACGTGTTAAGTGTCTTGGCGACAGTATGCGTGTGAGCTGAAGCAGGTCTTTCTCTTTGTGTTGGGTTGTGTGACTGCACAGGGTGATAAGGGCTGGATGAGACAGATCTTTTGTTCTGCCAGAAATACTCACCCCTATGTGGCAGCATGAGTCAATGAAACCCTGCTTAATCCTCGGTTTAAGAGTAGTGAAGGCTCAGCTGTGGTGGTTTTGTAAAGGTTTGCCATGTATCTGTGCTTCTCCCATTTTTTTATTTATTTTTGTGCCTGTTTGCCGGCTCCCTGTAACAGCTGCGTGAATATCTCATTTCAATTGAAGGGCAGGTGTCTCACGAAGCAGCTTGTGTGATCCTCAAGTGTGCTATTGCCTCTTTTGAAGTATTTATCTGTGTACAAACACACGCCTACATGCGCAGTTTTGCAGCATGCGGTCGAATTTCTTGTTAACTCGAGTGACCATGCGGAGAGTTTCTTTTTCCTGTCAGCTATCTGAGTCACAGGCTGCAGACACATCTTTGCATGTTTATACCCCTCACTCCTCTTTTCTTTGTTGCTATCTTGGTTCTGTACCCATTAATTGTCTGTCTTCCTTCCTTTCTGCCTGTTCCTTTTCTGTGTTGTGCCCCCCACCCCCCACACACAACCCCTCCCCACCTCCCTGCATTTGTCTGCTTCCTTCCTCCTCACTTGTGACTCCCTCCTCTTCCTCCTCTCTTTCTCGCTTGTCGTCACGCCAGCCACAGCAACAACAGCAGCAGCAGGAGCAGCAGCAGCAGCTCACCCCAACCACTTTTCAGCCACAGCTAAGGGCTGCAGTGTGTACATTTCTATGCGTGCGTCTGTGTACTTGTGCACTTGCGATGCATGAATCAGCCAGTGCGCACGCTGCTCCTTACAGAGCAAATTAGACATGCATATGGAGAGCCGTGAACTGGAGTCTGAGGGAAGGGATGTGAGAGGACCATCCTGGAGCTCATTAGGAGGACCAAGGAAGACATAACATCACTTCTTCTCTGTTTCATGCATTTCAGCCTCGCTTTTATTTTCTGTCAGTGTCTCCTCTCAACTCTGTTGCTGCTGTTTTTGCTGGCTTGGATCCCGAGACGTAACTGTAAGTGGACTTCTTCGTGTGTTTTGTGTGTGTGCAACAAGCCACGCACATTTTGTGTTCATGTCACCGTTTCTAATTTTCTACTCATTATAGGCATAATTTGTTCCTGGCTGCACGACATGACATCTTTGATGACTTAATTAGGCCAATTTGTAGAGCCATGTTTGCGGGGAGCGGGAAGTGCAATCATGTAGACGCGACTGACCTCTGCGGTAAAGATCCGTGAGGAACGTAGATGTTGATTCTACACAAGATGCCATGCTGGCTGTTTCTTTGAAGTGGAACGGCGTGTGAAGGTCCTCCCGTTCAGGTGACAGATAAGAAGAAAGGGAATGATTGAGAGAGTGTCAGTGTGTGTCACTCAGTCACCTCTGGCTGGAGAAAATCAATAGCTCCACAGGCTGAGTTGGACCGTTTACCTCTGCCAAGAGATGAGCAGACACCACAGATCCCCATAGTCCACAAAACTTCGACTGCTGTCTTTCAGCTTTGCATGCGCCTTCATTAATATTTGTCATTTTTTAAATACTTTTGATCTTTTGTGTGTGCTCGTCTGTGCACACATTAGTCAAAACTTTTACTTTGGAGAAACAAGGAGAAGGGACGGAGATCAAAAGTTTGTTTTGTGGCTCACAAGCAGCACGACTTATTGAAGAAGTCAAGAGAATAGTGGTGAAGACAGAGTGATTAAAAAAGAGGAAGTGAGTATAAGGCTGGAACAGAGGGAGACCATCATAATGAATCCTTCGTGATCCTAGAAGAGCATCATTTGTCTTCCTTTTTCCCGCTCCTTCTCTTCCTCTCGCCACCATCTTCCCCTCATTTTCTCCAGTATTGCTACTTTGATCCCACACAAGCGTGGTCTCTAGAGCTTCATTACTTTTAAAGCCTTCATCGTGAGGGTCCATAAAAAGATGCTAAGAAATGAATTTCTGAGACCATTTACCAGACTTTCCGTCCTTGCTTTAAAGTAATGGCTACAAAGCGGCATAATGCTCCTTCACGGACTGTAATGGCCTCTGAGCCTTCTGCTCTGGGTTATCAGGACAAACTGGCTGTCATACGTCAGCTCTGAAGAATCTGACGTTGTGCATATTAAGCGGCGCCTGCTGGGCATTCAGCCCCTGTTTAATTCATGAGGACATTTCTCTCTGCTGCAAGAACTTGTAACTTAATGTAGGGTTTGTGTGCTTTAGAAAATTTGAGCTTTTTAAGCCTTTGAGGACAGGTTGAAAGATTGTTTCTAGTCATGCACCGTATGTTGTGGTCTGCATCCTTTGCTTTCTTTCTGTGGTTTTCATCTTGATTTATACAAGACAGAACATTTTGTCGCAACATTTTGCCGATATCTTCAAGGCGTTTGAGCAGGGGCAGGACGAGGCAGATGAGGAAATTTCTTCGAGAAAGGGCAATGTACTGGTTGCCCTTTTTTTAATCTGATACAGGAGACTGCGGCGAGATCTAAAAGAGGTGGTGCGCGGGGGGGCAGTGCAGCATTTGGAAGAGGGGAGGAGGCGACATGTGAAAGTGTAGCCAAATGATGAAATAATTAAAGAGGCTAAAAGAGAGGTAAATGAGGGGAAATACTACTCCCAGTCAGAGGCTCTCCCTCTGCGAGGACTGCAGCTGCTGCTGCTGTGCTGATAGCTTTAATAAACACTATTGAATATTCTACTCAGCATATGAATATCTGGGATGGCAGATTAAAAACCAATGTTTCCTGTTGGCACTGCAGGGTGATCTTTCTTTAGGGCCGGCTGTCAAAGCTCTGTTTTTACGTTTTAGGAACTTTGTCGCTCATGTGACACTTTTCATATGACTGCTGTGTCACAAAGGAGCCCCAAGAGATGCACAAAAGCCAAGACAAATGCTGAAAGCCTTTAACAAAATAATAAGGGTGTGATGAGTCAGTTTAGCAACAAATCAATTCATATCATAATTTGTGGTTGACTATCAGATTCATAGTCGATATTGGTTCATTTTGAACGATACAATTGACCAATACCTGGTACTGAACAGTGGAGGAGAAGTTTTCCAGATTTCTTGTCTTTCTTGTAAGATTTTAGTTTCAGCCTACTGTTGTTTTTCCACATCAAAATAATACAAACTGAACATTGTTAGAACATTGTATCACACTGTTTTGTCACATCTTTTTTACATTGATCAAGTATGTTGTCTGTGATAATACTTTTTTGATTTTAAGCTATAGGAAAATAAACCTACTGTCTCAAACCAAATGGTATTTTCCTAATATCCATTATAATTGAAATATTTCATTTTAAACCAATTTTCGACTGGTGTAGGCAGTGTTGGGTAAATTCCTTTTAAGTAATAATTTTACTTTAGCTAGTGGAGGAAACTGTGATTAAATCACTTGTCTCATTCCCTAATTTAAAAAGTAATTCACCACTGTCAGGAGTCAGAGCTCTGTCGCCCCCTCTGGTCACCAGTGGGAGCTGTCTCCAGAATACTGAAGACATTACATCTCCCAGCAACCCCAGCGCACACTCTCCAGATGCCGCTCAGCTGACACTCATTGATAATCATTCGAAAGATGTTAAAAATAGAATCTTCATAACCAGCACTGTCCATCCATCCATCTTCTTGACCGCTTTGTCCCTTTCGGGGTCGCGGGGTGCCGGAGCCTATCCCGGCTACTGATGGGCGAAGGCGGAGTACACCCTGGACAGGTCGCCAGTCTGTCGCAGGGCCTCAATCACACCCATTCACTCTCACATTCACACCTAGGGGCAATTTAGAGTCACCAATGAACCTATGAAGCATGTTTTTGGACGGTGGGAGGAAGCCGGAGTCCCCGGTGAAAACCCACGCATGCACGGGGAGAACATGCAAACTCCACACAGAAAGGTCCTAGCCGGGATTCGAACCGGGGCCTTCTCGCTGTGAGGCAAGAGCGCTAACCACTGCGCCACCGTGCAGCCCTAACCAGCACTGTGTATATTTAATTCATTTTGTATGAAAAAACATGAAAGAATTATTATTATTTTTTTTTTTACTATTTAATTTAGTTTTAACCAATTGCCTCTCCCATTTTATTGAATTATTTTGCCACATAATTATTTCTTCTCTAAGATATGATTATAGTCAAATGTGAGTGTATGGGTCAACAAAAATAATCACACATGCCGGTCTGTCTGTGCAGGAAAAACATCCTGCAACGCAGACTAAGTTATGAGCTGTGTGTTACCTCATCTTTTTAAAATAAAATATACAATCTTGATGTGATCCTGCACAACACCTACATTTGCATTCAGTGGACAAAATAAATGCATTGTTCTGTTTTCATCGTCAGAAGCAGGAAAAGACTGACAGCAGTGAAACGTGACAAAGATGACTGTAAATGGGAAATAGTTTTATTCCGTGTCTTCATTGTGGTATTCGATGAATTGTTAGCAGCAGGTTAGAGAGTCTGATGAAAAGCATCTCATTTCGGAAGATGAAAGAGCTGAACTTCTATGTTCTTCACAATCAATTGAAGTCTTTTTATGATGAAATCCACCAATGCGGCTTTCCAGCATTGTTTGTTGCACTCGTTGTCCTTGGCATGATTACAAGCCCTTAAGGCACTGGAGGCCATCAGCAGTGTTTCTTGCAGGTGCAACGCTTTCATGTGCATGAGTCTGGGCTCACCCTTGAGAGAATGGGGGTGTTGGTTTCCCACAAATGTAGATCACCTCATTGCTTTATTGATGGCCTTGTCCCGTACTCCTCTCCCCATGACCTAGTTCTCCTGCGCTGACGCCGCTTGTTCATATCGTGCCTGCAGGAAGCACATGTTGTCAAAGACGTAAGAAAGTAGACACTGTCACACATCGGGAAGATTATGCGTTCAGGACAGCTTTGAATTTTACACTTATTTTTTTTTTTTGTAATCCAACTGATACTCAACTTGATTTACATTTCTTCAAAAACGACACAACCCACTTCACAGGAGAATGGTGTCGCTTCCTTTAACAGCTTTATTTATAACTTTTCCAGTACCCTGAAGCATAGTTTTCATGGCATCTTCCTCTCCCTACAGGGCAGCTTGCTGGGTAGTGCCACGTTTTCAGTTGGAGATCTGCTGAGGACTAAAGATGAACAACTGACCTTAAATCTCAGGTAAGAGCTTATCCGTGGCATACCTGTGGTTTTCTGTTGGATTTATATTTAGACCTTAAACTCCAAAGAACAAGACTGCTGAAACGTGGCCTTAAACTATGGGAAAACGCTTGTTTCAACAGGAATACTGCAGCATGCAGTTGGGTTTGCTTCAGGGATATTGTGGCGATCTGCTCCATTTTTTTTGTCGTAGATGGAAGAACGAAACATGTTTTCTGGAACATCTTCAGCACTGGATTGAAGATGTTTGCGACAAATGAGGTATCTTGGAAATCTTTAGATCCATTAGTCTCCCCTAAAACACAAAAAAATAATTGCTTTTATAGTAATAAAAGTCCCCATGTGAGGTAGAGGCTTGAATAAGAACATTTGGTGGGATTTTGTGTCTCACACAAGATTATTTAAAATGTGAACAAGAGGAGCTGACCTTGTGCTCTGAAGCTAATATTGTAAAGTGTTTGTGTACAAATGTTTTTTTTTTAAAGTCGCTTGCTGCATTTGAATCAGATGAAGATGTTTCTGACTAATCCAGGGAGTCATTTAATGGTCAGATAGCAAAATGTGCCTTTCTGAAGTGCTGGTAATAAACCTTAACACCTGGCTTTATTTGAAAGGTTGGAGTCGGAAAAGGTTGCCATAGTGACAAGGGATGTGTTCTTGTATACTTGCACCCAGCTGGCAATCACAATATTGTTTTGTAATCTGTTAAGTGTGACAATGATACATATTCTTCTCTGTTGATCCAAGCGTCAAACTGGTTTATGTGCATTCTGAGCAAAACTTGGAATGTCAAACAAAACAAACAAAAAAAGAGCAATTTTTCATTGTGTAGCAGCATTTTAGCATAAACTAAACATGAAAACATATATTTAATATGGTTACATTTTAAAAAATCAGTTTTATTTCCTGTCTGTGACTCCAAATAACTGACAATGACTGTGTCCAGGAGTTGGCTGTGTAATGTGCCATAATAGTAATGACACCTGCCTATTTGAAAGTTTCTTTGTGTTCATTCTCACTAAGCTCACCAAGCTGAAAAGCGATCCAAGCATTCCTCTGTCGTCACACTGCACTGGAATACTGCAGCTCATTTTGTCATAAGTCATATTGTTTTTTTCCTGACAACAACATCAAGGTCTGCTGTAGTACTTGCAGCCCTGACACATTTCATGTGATAAGTGAAAAAGGGCTTTCTAAAGTTCAAAGTTTCATTGCTTCTGTACTCTGAAATGGCTGTTATTATCCCGTCTTTATAAAGTATTATACTAAACATGAATACTGTTGCTCAGATACATTCTTTTGGAAAGCTGTGAGCAGAAATCTGAAAAGTGGAAGGAAAAAAATATTTCTTCACTTCTTATTATTACTTTGTTTCAGAAATTGTTGGATATTCTCAATCTTTTTTTTTTTTTTGTCATTTTGGTACCAGAATGGGTTTTAATCTGTAGTCACAGGGGGGATACTGGAAGCAAAAAGCAAAAGTGGTTTAAAAGCAGGAAATGAAGGGGGGAACAAGGAAAGAAAATGCTCCTTGTGCTTTATTTAAATGCAAAAAAAAAAAAAAAACTTGCATTGGAGATTCAGTATTCCGTGATTTTTTTTTGGTCATAGTGAGAGATCCATCAAATAACATGTTATGCATTTAATGTTTGAGAATGAATGAAAGTGGAGAGTTCACGCTTGCATAATTGTGCTCTAAGCTAAAAAGCAAAGCGTGCAGAACACACAGAATTTTTTATTTATTTAAAACTGTGAACAGTGCTCACTATGAAAATAATTTCAAATGTCTCATGTAATTGTGCTACATCTATCCATGTAGACTCTTTTTTTTTAATCCTTAGAATAATTTGCTATATCTAAACAAAGGCAAATTAGAATAACTTAAAGTCACACTCCAAACATATTTCTGTCCACGGTTAAAGTGATCCCACTGGTCTTTTTTTAGTATAACTGACATTTTCAGTTAAAATCAATAAACCTGTGTCGTTTTCTAGGACATAGTTTCTGCAGAGCGGCACATCAGAAATTTCCCCTCTGAATTGTGGGCCAAACTTTAGGGGTGAGGCTGTACTAATTTCCCATCATCCCTTTCTTTACAAGCTGTTCCGCTAGCCTACAGCCCCTCACAACCCCAACTTAACACGTTTTGATCCAGATTCCAGCTGGGAGGATGAAAAAAAAAATGTACATGGATCTATTTGTCTGGAAGTGGATGCATCAGATGGGAGCAAAGCAAGGAGCTTGTAACCTGCCAGCAAATATTCTCTCACAAATACAAGGATTTTTTTGTCTGTGCCTGAATTGCCATGAATTGAATATAAAAATCCCCAGCAATGCTATTTTAATCTTTATATTTCTTTTTATATACCCCCCCATCATGAGAAAAATGACACAAGAACTTATTAAAATCACCACAAATTCAAATTTCATCAGAATGCGTCTTCAAATTGAAAAGTCAAATATTGCATTTAAAGTGTCAGCTGCTTTTTGTCATAATTATCCTTGAATGTGGAAATGAAGATACTATGTTTGAATGGAGTATTTTTTAAATAAATCAACTGTAGAATCTCAGTTTTTCTCAACATCAGTACTCAACATTACTTAAATGAAACGGATATAATATCCATTTTAAAGCTGAAGAGTGAGCAGAATATTGAATTTTTCTAGATTTTATAGCTACATTTATGTCTTTGAGTTCTTCTTGAAGACATTTGCATGCACAGATACTGCAAACACACATTTATCCTGCATTTGACAAGCTGTCTCCTGTATGTCACTGGAGCTTGAATGAATTACACTGACAGTGAATCATGCATAACACACAGCGACGCACCAAAGATATGGTCTGGATTTGATATGCTGTTTGTTTGGTGGCTCATTCGGGGACCAAACATTTCAATGATGAGCAGCTTTACATGACTCTGTGTGATTCACTCTGGGCTTTTTGACCTATGGAAGAGTCTGTGACTCACAGTCCAAATTAGTTCTGCTGGCCAAGCAGCGCAGAGGCTGCAGCACTGACATGGGCAGAAATGCAATTCTTTCTGCCCAAACAGATGCTTCATTTTTATACAATGCCCTAATCCCCACTCAGGCAGTTCCTGCAGAAAGTCAGTTAATTTGAGCTGCTTCACTCAGCAGACGGAGTGCGGTACTTCTTTATCTCCAGGAGGCCAGGATTGATTCTCTTCAGTGACTCTCCAAACCAATATGGCTTTGCCTAACTTCTTCTCATAAGCTCTTGATTTACATACCTGCTCCGTGTGTGCGGAGAGGAAAATGGTGTTTGGCCAGCAGCACACTGAGCATCCTTTCTTCCGACTTTGACCCTTCGGTGAAGTCTGCTGGGCTGCAGGGCTCAACCTCTACATTTCTGCGAGCTCTTTGCATTTCAGCTGCTCCCTCAGGTCTCACACTTGCTTTCATGGAAGGCCTGTTAGCATCTTTGTCATAGATTGTTTTTGTTTCCTGCGAGACAACACCAGTTTGATTTGGGTCACTTTTGTGAGGAATACTGACAGTTTGGGGACAGATTCACAGCACTGTCGGGTGATTGTATGTTTTGCAGTCACCAAAGGCTACAGAAATGATAATCACCATTTTTCACTACACACACACGGTCTACTACTCAATTTTACACCAAGCAACAGTATTTTCTGATCCACTGGCTTCAAAATAAAATAGAAGTGTGATTTAATAATGCACAAAAAGACTGATCTAAAACTAAATTTTCATGCCACTCTTTTCGATTCTTCAGACAACTATTTTTTTTTTCTGAGAAAATTGTATTTTCTACCAGAAGAAAAGCACAGACAGTTGGTTTGGGCAGACCTGTTAAACAGCGAGGTATTCATGCTGCAATGGCTTCACTCACACGTCTCTGTTCAATATTCCATGGTGAGTTTAAGTGCAAACTTTATTTACTCTACTTTCTGTTTAAACTCTTCCCTCCTGGATTCCCAGTTCTTGCGCTTCACTTCTGAAGACAAATCTCAATATATTCTGGCATCCAGCAGCAGGAAATGATAATATCTGTGTAAGTGGAGTCTGAGGAGAGACCCAGCTGCAGTTTGGCCTTATTGCCTTTCTCCCCGCTGTCACTGATCAGAGCAGGATTAAGACAAAGAGAGCAAATGCCATTGATTTTGTTGATTTCTACTGTCTCCCATTTCGTTTGATGAATATGTTTGCAAAAGGGGATTTTGCACAGGTGATTGCATAGCAAATAACTGATTGAAAAACCATACCAGGTGAATCTTTTTTCTGCCTTTTTTTCACTTCAAAGTTTTGAGTGTGTGCTGTGAAATCCTGCTTCAATCTTCCTCCTTTGTGTTTCATTTGTAGACACTATTGTTACAGGTAATACTTTAAATGGAAGTACTTGTTGTTCTGTTATTTTAGGAACTGTCTACCGTATTTTTCTGACTATAAGTCGCTCTCGAATATAAGTCACAGCAGCCAAAAAATGCGTAATAAAGATGAAAAATCCTATGGAAAAATGTATTTAACAAAATACGGGAGCAAAATTGTACTTTTAATTTAAAAAGGCAAATCATAATAATTGAATAAATAACAAAAACAGACTGAATGTATACACACTTCATTACCTTAACACACTGATGCTTATTTAGCTTCATGACACATTGGGGTAATCTAGTATATTAGTGCAACATGAACAATTATTAAGATAACCATTGCATAAAGAACACACTAACAAGCCAACTGAACTCATTATATCACTTTAAATCACTAAATCATTTTAATTCTTCATCATCTGTGTCACTTTGGAACAATTCCTCAAAGCCTGGTGTAATGCTACATCCATTTTGGGCTTCTGCGTTCAAAACTCGTGTTCCCGCATCACTACACAAGTTTTTAAGTCAGTTTTTGAGCACTACGTACAAATGAGTGGCCATTGAACGCACATTAAAAGTTAAACCAGTTGAACTTTGTCACAAACAGGCAGACGGTTGGTTCCACCGGCAGCAGGTTTATTTGCACAGACTGGATGACAGAATTCAACAAAGCTAAATGTTCACAAAGCTAAAGCAGGGTCAGGCAGGAAGAGGTCAAACATGAGCAAAGGAGCAGGAGTCGAAGCAGGGTCAGGGAAGCAGAAGATCGCGTCCAGATACTGATACGAAACTAATAATTGTGACTGGCTAGAATTCTTCGACACCAGGTTAGTTATATTGGAAAAGAGCTGTAGGGGAAAAAACTGGAGCAAGATTCACAAGATTTGCAATTCTTTGACATTTTGCACCAAACCTCTTCCCATTTGAGTGTGCATCACATTCCCAGTATGTATGTAGAATTGGACAGTGTGACACTTCTTCTGTCGCTGTAAGTAAAAAATATTGAAACGCACCTAAATTTCCCTCTGGTGGTTATTGCTATTTATTAAAAAAAAAAATCATACATATTGTAAGTTGCACGCCTGGTCCAAGTATGAAAAAATATCGTGACAAATACTCAGAAAAATACTGTAATTCAAATCTCTGTTCAGTCAGTCAGTGTTGTTTCTAAACATTTAAATGAAATAATGGAATATTACTATTTTCCATGCATGACAGCAGCAAATTGTTTTAAAAATGTAAACATTTAATGATTCTCAAATGGAAATATTCAATCGGTAGTGGGAAAATACTCTGATGGTTATGTTTTCTACTATTGTGATTTTCACCTAAACTTTCAAACATCAGAGGTTTAAATGCTGTGGCCAATAAAAAGGGAAAAATGAAGTAAATAAAACCTCCCCACAATCATCTGCATACATTGCCAGAAATATTTTTACCGATTATGCTTTGATCTCTGCTGATCTGACAGATCGCTTGTTATTCCACTCTGAACAAGCGGCTCCTTGGTTTTCTAAAGCACAGTGGGACCCACCTGTAGGTTTTTTCATCTAAAAAAGGATCACTGTGGATATTTTGTTCTCAGTCATTCTGCAGTGACACACACACATGCTCAAACGTTGCAGCAACAAAACTGTAGGTTACATTTTTAATTTTCAAGGTATGTATATACCAGGCATGTGCACATTCAAGAAGACTTTTGTGAATGCACTTTTCGCATAATGGTGTTCATACAGGACTGTCACTGCCTGATACTAGCACATGTAGTCACAGTTACAAGACCTTCAACCTTTAACCTTCAGTGTGTGTTCAATGACCCTTGCCTTTTGTATGTAGAGAATAGAAACTGGCTTAAAGGGTAACCAAACACTAAATCAACTTTTTTTGTCTGTTGATCTTTATAAATGAGGCTTTAAAAGTGCCATCTGTTGGTCCTTGCCACATTTTTGACAATTTAAAATAAACTTGTTTAATTCCTGAAAATATAGTCTAAAACCGTCTGTTTGCTGCCCCCTACAGGTTGAAACGAGATAGTGCAGTTCCCTTTTTTGGTTGGTCAACTGGTGTAAGTCTCACATCATTTCAGAAGTTTCACATCACGGCAGCTCCAGTATTAAAGCCCCGCCCATATTTGATTCCGTAATGGTCGGTCGTTATCGTGTTAGCTTTAGCATGGTTCATAGGTGTTTTGCCTTCAGTTGTCAAAAATCGACTTGCACAAGTTTCCAGTGGAATTAGAAGTTAAGCAACAGTGGTTTAGTGCAATTGGCATTGAATCCAGCAAACTCCGTCCTAGTGATGGGTTTGAAATAAACATGTCACTTAGGATGGTTTGTTTAGTATGTTAGCCTTTATTTACGTATGATGCTAGCGTCATTTTACCACTCAGACACCACTGACCCACTACGGTCAGCTCCCTCAGGAGAAGGTGGAGGAGAAAAATGCTCAACCTATCGGCATCACTTTCCTCTGTATCACTCTCCATATTGAATACTGCATTACACCAAGCTAACCTCACTGTCACTGTCAATCACAGATCCAAACCACACCTCTGTGGCTCAGCCTGCCCCCTCTTTTTTTTTTGCATTTTTCAAATCTGGTCTGTGAGTGGAGTCAGCCTCACACTGTCCTGTTTAGTTAGCCTTTAGATTATGAGTACAGAGATGTGTGAATGCAAGAGTTTTGGATGCAGAACCTCAAAACGGTCATATATATAAACTTCTCATTGAAGTGGTTGCTTGAACGCACGTTTCCAAGCCTGGTGGGAATATAGCATGAGAGTCGTGTCTTAAGAATTCAATCTGTGTACTGTATAATTACAGAAAATTTATATTCTGCAAAAAAAAAAAAACTTCAACACATTTGGTTCTTTTCTCCAACTCAGTCTTTGTATTTTGTTCCGTCTTTTTCTTGGTCCAACACTGTATTTTCCAGCTTTACACGTGTTGTTATCGCTGAAACTCAGCAGTAGAGGCACTCTATGACCTAGTTCCACAGCTCGGTGTGAGATTTGATTTGATATGAATTTATATGCTTGTGTCTGTGTGTGTCTGGGAGTATAAGAGATTTTTGCCATGACAAGCCTTCATTATCACAAGCCAGTGCTTCTGCTGCATGGCTTCATGGCTTATTCATCCATTCTCACTGGACCAAACCCTTCTTAACTGTTCCACCACGAACAGTTTAGGTTCCCTCACATTGATATTGTTTTAGCGTCCCACACTTCGAGCGATCGCTCTACTCCAATTTCCATACTTGAGCACAGACAGTCGACTCTCCCCTCCACAATATCTTGTGTGACTGATTTTATCTGAGTGTGACCTGAAAGAGTAGAGATCAACTATTTGATCCAGTTCAGCCACAGAGGAGCAGTGAGAGTGGCTGTGGCCAGGAGAAAAGCTACTTGTTTTCTTTTTCCGACTGGGTCCTTATTAGTCTGCAAGAATAATATTTTCTGCATTATTGCAACATTATTGCCTTACAATTAAGTTTTATGAAACAGAACAGCTAAACAGAGTTTTTTGTAACCCTATTGAAACATTTACACATTTTCATGCTTCCCCCACGCTGGAGCTAATTACACTAATCTGTGGGGTAATTCCACTTCCCTGTGAAAGTACCACTCACTCAAATTTATTTCCCTGCATAACCACGAGATTATCAGTTTTAGCCAGAAGAATGTTCAAAGTAATGTAAATTAAATTAGCAAATTAATAGTTGACCATGTAAATGTCTTTAAATGTGGCTTTTTTATGTTATCAGCACAGCAGTAATGTGTGAAGTGAAGCTTTAAAGGTGGATTTTAAAAGGATACTTAAGGGCCGCAAGATGTGAGAAAAAGGCAGAAAAATATTTTATCTGCAGCATGCACATGGAGAAAACTGTTGGAAGCAATAACTTTTCCCTCTATGTTTTGGTTGTGCATGTGCAGAAATATCTATTCAAAAAAAGTGTTTATTGGGAAAGAAATTTGCTTTACTTGTGAGCGGGAGCAAAGCACACGGGAGGCACATGCACTCCTGTTGCAGAGGTACACGTCTATAGGCAGCTGCTGCACAAGAAGCAGCTATTTCTGCAAAATGCCAATGCACATAGCTACACTTCAGGACTGTAAGAAGCAGAGTTGTTTGGAAAGAAATGCAAATACTGTATATCTCCTTCATTTTTGCACTTTTGAGCGCCTGTGAAAGTAAGTCGGGCTGGTTTTCTGCATAATCTGAGACATCCAGGCACTAAAATAATCTTGCGGACAGTTTTTTATCTTTGATATCACTGGAGGGGGATACGTTGTCCAAAAACTGTACTCAATCAAAAGTAGTGTTAAGACAAAAAGTACAGTAAAAGTAAAATGCATCTGGAAAGAAAAGCACTCCACTTCTCAGTAATAGTTCAAACTTGTGTGGATTTAGTTTAATACTTATTACAGACATTGAAACATGTAATAACCAAATAAAGGAAGAATCTCTTGCTTACAGTCTTTCGAGATGTTGCCGGCCACACCTAAATAACACATGCTCATACCATAAATCAGGATCAGAATCAGCTTTATTGACTAAGTACAGTGCAGATACAAGAAATTAAGTAGTGTCTGATGCTCTCATATGCAAACAAGGCAAGGTACACACATATATATATATGAAGAAAAACATATGGATAAATACAAAAGTTATTCTGGTTTAACAATCCTCATGTTCATGTTCAGTACTTTTTTTTTTTTTTATCAGGGAAGAAGCTGATTTTGTGGCGAGTAGTTTTGGTGCACAAAGTTCTGAAATCTCCAACCATTGATGCAATCACTGCAAATCAGCTGATACTAACGCCGGGTTCACACCTGGAGTGCACGCGCTGTCCGCTTCACCTCCAGTTCACACCAGATGTGAAGTTTTTCAACGGTCAACATGGGCGCCTCTGATGTGGTTATTTACAGCTTCTACAAATTAATTTGACTTCTCGCCAACTGCTCTCTGTGTTGTTCGTGTTTTACTGTATTTTTATCTCTACAGTCTGTTAAGATACAGAAACATGATCGTATTTGTCAATTGTGGCATTTTATTGTGAAAATTTGGTTATACTTTGAGAATTGACCGAATTTTTTCACGTCTTGGCATAACTTCCTGCTAGGATTGACATGGATCGTTTGCGGCTTGTGCAAAAAACAGACCAGACGCAGAAACAATCTCTGCACAGCGCGACGACCACAATATTTTAGGTTAACAAGAGCGCCAAATGAAAACCTCCTCTGTTCCACGCCGCCTAGTGCTTCTGCTTGTGGCGTGAACCCGGCGTTACTTTTCACGTAACATGTTATCAACATAGAGCACAAAGCTGCTTTTCTCCTCAACAGAAACAGATGATTTACGCTTATATGCAATAACCAAGAATTTAAATTTTTTAATATTGCAGACAAAATGTCAAGTCTGATCATTTTTCCAAGTAGAGAATTTTTAGTTTAGCAAATGTAATTTCCCCCTCCCCAGTGTTGGGACTAACGCCGTTTAAGTATAACGGCGTTACT
>NC_050512.1:15841593-15904305 GCF_002922805.2 Oryzias melastigma
TTTTGTGTTTCTGAGATTTGAACTAATCTAACTTTTTACTTTAAAATGTTTTAGCCAATTAAGTTATTTCCACAGTCCAATATGGAAATCTATTCAAATATTTGCCAACACAGATAAAGAACCGGATTATTGATGTGCGTCCTTGGAAAAAAATTGCGCACGTTTCATACATGGATACAGTGTAAATGAATAAAAGCATTATTCATTCATAATAAATCAACCTGAGAAGAAATAGAAAATGTGAAAAATACCCAGAGGAATACAATTTTGAACAAAAGTTTCTTATGTCAGTATAACCAGTTAATACACACCACAAGACTCTTGCCATATCGAACCACAGGAAAAATTTAATTTAAACAAAACAACCTAACTGTGAATAAAGTAATTATCCTTCTGAAAAATGCAGTAGCTAAACATAAAATGTTCCTGTGAATGTACTAGTTTAGAGCTAATAATGTGGGTTTTTTGTTCATTAGAGAATTACACAGTTCTTCTGAGAGTTGTTCTGTGCCAAAAGTCTTTGTTGCAACACATTTCTTATATTTTAGTTGAAGGAATCAGCAGCACTGAGCAAAAGATCCACAGACATCCTCTCAAAGATTTCTCCTGGCACCAATTTACAGTCCTCTCCTTTAGCCTGACCGTTTTTACAGGAGGTGCTTGTTGTGCTGTGTTTTGCTTTTTCTACCTTTCAACGCTGACCTATGAGTGATTCAAGAAGAAAAAGTCAACAGACTAAAGGGACTGAACCAATGTAGTTAAAAAAAAAAAGGAATACTTGGGAAAAATCATATAAAGATGGTCAGACTGGACTAAAAATAAGTGAAAAGGATTATGGAAAAGTGTGTCTCCTTGGAAGCAGAAGATAGGGCATTAGAGGTGCCTTTCATTTTGGCGCAATGCTAAATAACATCAGGTCAGCCATTAATCACCTTCTTGTCATATTGCATATAATATCCTGAAAAAAAGAAAACCTGATGTTAAGAGGTTTGTTGAATTAAAGGTTTGTCCCAGAGGAAAGGAGAGAGGAGGATAGATAGCTGTTGCTACACAGGTTTTTGTTTGTATTTCTAGATGTTTGCCTTAAGATTACATTATCATTATCTATACTGCTCGGGGCACCAAAAAAAAGATAATGTGCATGCTCTCCTTTTGCCTTATCTCCAAGGATGTTCTCAGGGGAATTCATAATATGACTTTTGTGCTTTCCTGGTTAATTCAACCCTCAATGTAACACTTCAGTGTCCACACGTTGGCCATAATTGCCTCTAAATAGTCCAATATGTTATATCTTGCAGGGTTTATTGCCCTGTTTGTTTTGCACCTTAATTAACTAAATTACTTGAGGGCATGCTGAAGTAGTGGCTATTTCTTGTTTTCTACACCCTGACTGCAGTTAAAAATTTAAATAGTAAGTCAACTTCTATTTAAACTGGAGGGGGAAAAAAAGCATTTTCAACTCCTTTTTTCTGAAGAAAATTCTTCAAAAAAAAAGCAATCTCCAGAAAACTATGTGAACGTAGTGAAGTAATTTTTTTTTAGCTCTCCTTTTCTTTCTGTGTAATATGTGCTGGAGCCTTGCTTCCAGAAAACAGTGCCATCATGTGAGCTATATATATTTTCCATTACCAGTGTCTGATGCTCTTGTTGCCTGGTAATGGTAAAACCTGATGGAAGATGAAAGAGACAAACTCAATATGATAAACATCATAACAAGATCTGCTGGGCTGAACTTTGTCACCTCAGGTTTCTCCCTGCTCCTTTATTTGTAGTTACCACTGAGTCCCCAAAAAAGAGCTATTTGTGGAATTGGCCCAATTACAGCTTCAACAAACTTTTGTGACCCTGAATTGATGAAAGTGGGTACATTTTTCATGTTGGAAGCTAAATACATGATTATGACTAATTAGAATCCACAGACTTCTCTTTTTGTATATATCACATTACATGCTTCGCTGCACACATAAAACAAGCACTGAAAAGCAGCCTGTAAAGAGGGTGGATGAATCAGGACGTTAAAATATATAAGCTGACATAAATCCGCCGTGTTGTCAGACTCAAATTCACTGTGATGAGATTTAATTTAAAATTCTCCAAATTTACTGGTCACGCCGTGCTTGCGTAATATACAGCAGAGTGAAAAGCTTTTTATTCATCCGTGGTTGATGATAAAAAAAGTGCCCAAATTTAAGACGTTCGTAGATTAACTAATCACATATTTAAGAATATCTGAGTTTGCTGCTCTTCTGCAGAAATAGAAAAAAATAATTAAACTGGCTGTACTTTATTTTCATTTTGGCTTTAATCCCTTTTATATGTTGGACTTTGATGAGCTATTTAAACCAGACAATGTCTATTTAGCTGCTTTGATTATCATTAGGTTTTCTTGGTTTGGCTGAGAATCCATTGTTTCCATTAGTATGTGCTTAGAGGGATCAAAACCTGATTAGCCCTGAGTAGGTAGTTAAAAAAAGTCTTTTTTTACTTTCACATTGCTCTTTTGAGAGTGGACTAAACCACTGTCACTCATCTATAACCGATCAACAGGTGTTTAGGGTGAGGGGGGTCGCCCACAACTGCAAAAAGAAATATAGCCCATCATCCTTTGTCCCTGTTCCTCAATTATGATGTGTTCCCCAACGTTTCCTTAAGTAGTTTTTTAATTCCAACTTTAGGTTTTGTATTTTTCTTACTTTAAATACTATTTTTTTCTCATTGGTCTACTGAATAGTCGTCCTGTACTCATACTGTACGAATCCACAACAGGGTTTACTTGTAAACAAACCAAATTCCATGTTTTGAGGCACATATTTTATTTTATCTGTGTACAGAGTTTAAAAAACACCTGTTCAAATGTAATTGAAGTTTGATGAAGATTTTTAATTGTTTAGTACAATCTAGCCTCACGATATCGCGGTTAATCTTTTGCGGTATTTTCAGTGAAATTTTGTATATTTTCTTTTAACAGTACGTTGTGTTCTGTGTAAATGTTGTCAGCCAATCTCCCCTGTGCTGTGTCTCCTGTACGATGGGAGGAGCTCTTCAAATCTAGACAAACCTTCGATCACGATCAGATATTTGTTTTTTTCAAATTAACTCCAATTATTTTTTCTAACAAAGTTTGAACTTCTAGAGTTTAAACAAGTGAGAAAAATGATAATATATTTATGTTTGACTGAGAAAAGTGTATAAAGTGTATAGTGAGGAATTTTACAGCCTTTAAATATCTATAATCTACTTTTCAGATTTTACATATCATGGATTATTTTAGTCTCCACAATAATGAGGGACCACTATATTTTATCAGAGCTATTCCATCTCTTCCTCTTCAATTTTTTTAACATGATTTCCATTGTTTCTTGTCTTGTTATGAGTTTTTAACTGTGGTGTAGTGGTTAGCACTCTTGACTTACAGTGAGGGGGCCCTTGTTCAATTCCCAGCTGGGCATTTCTTTCTGGATTTTGTACGTTCTCCCCGTGCATGCATGGGTTTTCTCCAGGCACTCCAGCTTCAACCCAGAGTCCAAAAACATGCATCATAGGTTAATTGGTGACTAAATTGTCCCTTCGGCACCATGCCTTCGCCCAACAGGCTGGGATAGGGTCCAGCATCCCCGTAAGGGATTAAGTGGGTTTGAAGAATGGATGGATGGAATCTCTAAATGTGTTATTGTAGCGGCACAGTGCCTTTGCCTGACAGTAGCTGGGTAGAATCCAGCATCCCTGTGACCCTCCACAGGAGCAAGTGGCTTTTGATGGATGGATGGATGAATGGATGGATGGACAGAAGCACAGTCTGCTCCAAAAGCAGTTGGCTTGTTCGAAATCATGTTGTGCAGATTTACAAGATTTACAAACTCTGAAGAAATGTGCGTCTTTAGGTGATGCATCTTGCTGTTATTTAATACAGTTTTAGCTCTCTGACCTGCAAGTGTAGTTTAGTTCAGTGTTGAACGCAAACTTAAAGGTGAGATGCCAACAAATGGACCCTTGCCAAACATACGTTGGAAAAAAAAAGTCCCTGAGGTGAAAAAGGTTCATAACCTTTGATATCAGCTTTATTTATATTTATCTATTTGAAAAAGATTTTTTTCACTCAAAGTGATCTCCCAAACTCTTTCTTTTGATATGTATAATCATCTGGAATAAAAGTCAAGCCCTTTAATCTGAGCTGCCACCACTTTCCCTATCCTTTAAGGAGCTAGAACTGCTTTCAGCTAAAGCACTATTGACTAAAATGGAAAACTAAAATAAACATGTCTTAAATGTAACAGTAGGTCTGAAAAGAAAGGATCAAGCGTGCAACATCAAGGTCATGCTTTTTAGCAATTAGGGCAGCTCATATGGTTGTTTTGTGCTGCATGACAGTTGTGAGAAACTTAAGCTTTCTGTCTTTCTTATCATCTTTAAACAAAATCACATGATTCCAGCTAGCAAAGCTTTTTAATCCAAATTCATGCTTCCTGGTCTGCATTCACCCAACCTCATATTTTGTGTTTTGGGCTCTTGAACAGATAGTTTTGCAACGCTGCCATATTTTTCTTTCTTTTGGACTGAAGAAGCTACGAAGCTAAAACCTTCCTTCCTGCTTAAAAACTGGTTTGTTACTGTTCAAATGGATGGATGGATGGATGGATGGATGGATACTATATGGAGTTTTGCTGATTTTTCCTATCAGTTGTTTTATGATACATCCAATCAGTATAATGAAGCTCACAGGTCCACATTTTATTAAAAGTATTACCAAGTCAACAAGCAACAGACATATCTGTTAAATAAATTGCATGATCTAAACTTGGACATCTCTTGTATTTGATCATAAACTTTTACCTCAAATGTTCTAGGTGAGGCATACAAAGTCTGGACTTTGCAGCCCACATTCAAACTTTTACCAAACTTTTATTTAAGTTATAAACTGACCTCAGTAAAAGCATGTGGTGCCCACAGGCCCCCACCTTGAACGTTTGAATGGTTTGCCCTGACACATTTTCACTCAATCTGGCTCTAAAGGTTTGGACCCCCCTGTTGTAGTTCAAATGGGAAGTTGTCTAATTAACAACTTTACACCAACCAAAATGGGTTCACATTGGAAAGAATGGCTCGAGTGGACCTGTACCTTCTAAAAAGAACAAGCCTTACATTTGCAGTGTGCACCAGAGCGTATAACAAGACTTACATTACAAACTTTGACCAAATTGAGAAATACATCCCTTTGTGAGAGCCACTTTATGTGAAGGATTCCAGAGTCCACCTGTCTAACAGCTACACCTTGGCTGAAATAGGTTCGTGTAGCTGGACAATGATCGCATGGAAGGCAGCAAATGTACGACAAAATGTCTAAAAGGAAAAGAATCAAGGTATTGAAGGGATTCCATCAATGCCCAGACCACAGATCCACAGGGAAACTGCAGCAAGCCACAAGCAAACTTTAGTGAACAAAAGCAGCACTATCAAAATAAAATA
Organism: Oryzias melastigma; assembly: GCF_002922805.2. Taxonomy (NCBI): domain Eukaryota; kingdom Metazoa; phylum Chordata; class Actinopteri; order Beloniformes; family Adrianichthyidae; genus Oryzias; species Oryzias melastigma. Next base: position 15,847,057 of record NC_050512.1, read on the forward strand.
AACTAGCTTGCGGTATGTAAAAAATAAGAAACTAAAGGCAGAAGAATTAAAGCACACATTACACATCTGTTGTAATTGTTTTGGAGTAATTAGAAATGACAGCAGGATTTGTTGCACAGGGTTTTTCATCAACATGTTTTTGCTCCAAGTTGACATCTGGGGAACACCACTTTTCTTGTTCTTGATGTCTATAAGCACGAAACCATTAAAATTTAAGAAGCATTTATGTTCTTTTTTTATACAACTCTTCACAACAAGTCAGAAGGCCCCTGCAGGAATGACAGTGAATACATTCAAACTTAACATCCCAGATTGAACAGAGACTGCCCAAAGAAACAAAAGCATTAAATAAAAACCCTTAGATAAACTGCTTTACGAAATTAAAGTATGCTATTATAGCAAGGAGAGGAGAGAACTGAAGAACACACAAGAAAAGGGTTTCCCAAAGAAACAAAGGACGTTGACACAGTCTAAATGAAGAACACAAACAACAAAGCAATAAAGGTCCAAGAACCCCAAAAGATCTCATCAAAATAGATTAAAAGTTTACAACTGTAAGAAATGACATTTTTAAAAAGCAATCCCTGGTGCTTGTATTTTTTAAGTTATATTGCAGTTTTTTAAAGTTTGTTTGAAAATAGTTCAGCCCACATCGATGGGTCCACAGGTCAGAGTGGTAACTCCATTTAAAGCTGTCAGACAGGCCGTTTTGCTCACATTCATCTAATTCTCATTGATCGGCACTTAAGTTCTTCTACTGACTTTACGCCGGCGAACGGATGAAGGTTAGTGGATGGATGCATTTTTGACATCTAAAGACATCATCGTGTCAATGCACAAGTGTGAAATGGCTCCAGGTCGTACGTGATTAATAAGGAGTGTTTTGAATCGATGCTGAAAGCACACAGTTCATCAGGGAGATGTTATCTGCTTGTTTAAACTTTGGTCTAAAATGAAGCTTTTTGTGCAACAGAACCTCTAACATTGTTTTCTAAGACGCAAATTGAACCCATATTTGCAGACAGAAGCAGTTATTAAATGCTTCATTATCTTTTCTGCAGACAATTAGAGTGTAAATGATGGAGAACAAAAGCCCAGTGTATTCTCTAAGAACCCTTCTTCTTTGATAAAGTCTTACCAAGTGCTGAAGGAGGACAAACAAAAGCAACGACTCATTACAGCACAACAGGGATTAAAAAAAACAATAAATGTAAAGTTTTCTTCATTAAACATTCACCTTCATTGAATTTTCTTATTTCGTTCATTTTAATCCTGAACTCAGATTTAATGACAAGAAACTGTATTATTCCTTTGAATGGCTTGAATACCATCCTTACTGTTTAAACAACTGTATGGCTCTGCTGTCTATTCATTTATTCTGAATTTACAAGCGAAGATCAAATAATAATAATAATAAAAAAAAACACGTCCTATATTTAAACAGAAGTTATTGACTTCAAAATAAAAGCATACATTCTGTTTAAGTTTAAATTATAACATTGCTGTCAGTAAACTATAAGTGTGTCACAAAAATTGTGCTTTAAGTAATTTTATAAAAAAAAGTGATTGCAGCAAATCACTTCCCCTCATTATGCAAGTTTCTTGTGTTTATTATAAAGATTATTACAGTTTTCTGTCATCATTTTCCTATTTGTTTTAACTGCCTAAACAACTAGCCTCAGTTGACCGCTGACTTTGCTAAAAAAAAAAAATGCTTTTCCTATTTTCCTAATTGCAAAAGCCCCATAATATGCTGCCACTCATAACCATCAGCATTAAGATCTAATAAAGAATGAGATCAAAAGCAGAAAGAAATTGAAAAAAATCTAGTAGATTAAAAACAAAACTACGATGCAACAAGCAACTCTAAGATCTTGAGGTGGCCACACTTTTTAGAAGGTTAAGAATCTTATTTTGCAAAACAAATTTATCACACAGACGACTAATGTGGCTGCAAACAAACTATGAAAGACATTTGTGCTTTGTTTATCAAAGTAAAAAATCAAAAGAGACAGCCACAGCCAGACTTAAGACTGAGTCTCCCTCCCTGTACCTGTCCCTAGCCCGGGTACAATATAGGGTTGTGTCAGGTCACACAATCAGCAATCAGATTCGCGATTGTTGATTCGCCGTGGGAACCTCTTAGGCAACATGAAGAGAGCTGACAACAGTTTTTATTTTTTATTGTTTTTATTATTTTTATTTTTATTTAACCTCGTTAGTGTTGAGTTTTGTCCAAGAATTTAACTGCATTCCTGCATCCAAACTCGGTAAACATTGTGACTAAAGCCCCTCCCCCTGTATAAACTTGCTTCTTCAAAATTACAAAAAGAAAAAAAATATATATATATTACTTTCCCCGATTACTGTCCAAAGTCATCCGTCTCCTAAATGAGAGACTGACAGTATTCTCACAGCCGACCTTCCCAAAACAGGCTGTTTTAAAAGTCCTTGAATGCAATTTTTCTAAAAAGCTGTTCATAAATTTATCTCCAACTGCAATATGTTATAGTGTGACAAGTTGATTAAAAGCCATACATAGCACATATTTATTTTCGACCTTACTTCTTCTGTGATCTGCTTATCCCGGATGATTTCTCACAGTGTTAAAACGCTAACATAAAGGTAAATGTAGCGTGAAGACAGCTCTTGTCGTGCGAGAACGCTGGGATAAGTCTTTGAGAAGAGGAGAAAGGTTTCAGATGGAGCTGGATAGGCTGCATTAGGCTTTCAAATTGGGTATATAATGAGCTGATATGTAGCAACAGATATTGGATTAAAACAAACATTTTAAAGCAGATTGTTTTTCTTTTTACATTGATTAAGTTGTGTGAAGATCATGCTGATGATAATGGCATGAAAAACAACTTGAAACGTGATGTTTGCTGAAGTAAAAGCTTTGAGCATATAACAAATGCAGATCAGAGCCTCATCTTGAAAATTTAGACGATAATTCTCAGGTTTTCTTGTGTTTGTGTTCCATTATATGCTTTACTAAAAGCCAATTTTAGAAGTTTTTTGGGGAAAAAAAAATATCCAATAAAGTCAAAATGAGAAATTACAACTGTCAGCCTTCTACGCTTTACTCACACATCCACTTCCCCAGTTGTAAAATTACTGCTGAGTCACATGACAGTATCATGTGAACAGTCTCAAAGGGTTAGAGTCAGGTTTGTCAGACTCTACATGGAAAAAAAAAAAAAATCAGGAACAGCACGATCACTTCCTCTTAACATCTGTTCTCAGTAAAAATTCAAAAGGACTGTACATATTGCTCTTGGAACATATACAGAATCTGTACTTTTCTGCTGCTACATGTCAAAGCTGCAGATCTTGGTGTCTGTTTTGAATCCTGACTCTCTGTATGACCACTCTAGTCCTGTGGGGAGCGTGCAGCTCGAGATGTTGTTTTATGGAAATGTGCAAGAGAAAGCAGTATTTTTTCCAAGTTTCACCAAACAAGATATTTTTTATAATTGCATGAGTTTATATTGAATTTGTATTAAAAGAGACCCTTTTCACCCTTCCTACTTTTCTTTTTATTTTCATCATAATCTGCCTTAGATGCCCCAGGATATTTTTTTTTTCTACTCTCATTCTTTTAGGTGTCAAGGCAGGGAACATTAAATAATGAATAATATCTAACATTTCATGTGAACCAAAATTTATATCAATTTTTTCAGACCAACTCCTTCTTCATTTTATTTTTCAAATATGAAATTCAAAGTAATTTTGGTTAAAAAAAATCTATTTAGATTTATATCTTTTGGAAAAAAGTAACAAATTTCTAATTACAAAGAACATTGTAAAGAACTTTATAAAGAACTTTGTCTATTAAGTTGGCTCAGCAACTTAAAAAGAGAGGCAAAAAATGCTTTAGAAACCATGTTTTAAGCCTTGTCTTGAGTATTTCACTAACTGGAAGAATAGTAGTGTTTAAGAAAAATAGTTTTATTGCAATTTTGTAATAGAAAAAAATAACAGAATTTAGAATATGGATCAAAAATGTTTACAGCCAAAATCACAAAACACATTTTCTTTTTAAACATGTACAACCCAGATGAAAATGAGCATAGTACTGTGTAGTAAGCCAAAAAATTGAAATATTAGTTTTAATGACCATGCTTAAAAAATGATGATGGTGTTGCAGAGTTGTGTTTAAAATGCATATCTTTTTCCTTAGATTTATCAGATTATTTTTTGTTAATGTTGCTGTAAATCAACTGCATAATTCTGCTTCTTTATTGTTGCAGTCATGTTCAGCATGAGTAAGTCTTATGAAATATACTCTGCATTAAAATATATTATTAACTGTTGTCTGCAATTATCTCTGCAGTTTTACTGCGTTGGAAGCGGAGACAAAACTAACATCTGACATTCAGCAGATATTTACTTAACATTTCCTGCATGAAACATTTGCCTTATAAATCAAAAGCTCCTTAGTACAACTGCGTATTTGAAACACCGTTCCAAATGACTAAATGTATTTTTAAACAACAAGACACGAAAAAGAAATACCCGTTTAATGTTCAGCACTTCCCTGTAAAAGTAATTTTTTTTAACGTAACCAATTTATCTGCAGACATTTAAAGTATTTTATTTTTGTCACTCAAACAAAGTCATTTGATTAAGTATTGTCATAAAAGAAATCCTCGGCCAATTAGATAAAAAAAAGGGGAAAAACTGGATTTTCAGCATTATGCAGATTTGTCCGCGTGCCAACTTGAACAGATGGAAGGAGCAATGGCAGAGAAGAGAATATGGAGGGAAGTGCAAAAGGGGGGCCTCGTTTTCAACTCTAGCTATCAAATCGTTTAAAGTTTATTTTAAGGTTCCAACTGTTTATTTTAATAGAGAAGGATGCTACTGCAGATTTCTTTTCTTTTTTACAGAGTTTGCACTTCACCACGGTTACAGAAAACCTCTTTCTTCCAGAAACATTAACACATAATTAAGACAATGTTAAGTTTATGTTCTTTGAACACATACATTCTCTATTTTAACTCTTCATTACCATCTGTATCATATTTGAAACACACATTTCTCATTACCATGATCCAAACTTACCTTAACAACCCATTGTATAAAGTGGTTCATGTTTTCTGCCCTGTAGTTCATCATCCTTCCATTAGGGGCAGTAGAAGGGCGTTTTCTGCTCATTTCAAAATGGCTGCCTCCAAATCAGAAAAACACTTTTGGAGGGAAAAAAGTTTAGGTAATTTTCAAAACTTTATGGTGAGAATAACTCCTCTTTTGTTATTCAGTTTTTATATAGCTACTTACTCTTTTGAAATAATGTAAAATTTATTGAAAAATAATTATTTATAATGGAGATATATAGTGTTTAAAATGTATGGATCAAATTAGAAACAGTGCTCTTATAATATTACATAAAGGGGTGCTTTTTCCCCTGAATTTCCATGCTAACATTTTTTATCTGAATCTTACATTTTTGTTAAATTTATTTGAAATGGTTTATTTTATGCAATCAGGCAAAATGCATGTGAAATACAATCAACAGAAGTTTACATAGTTATGTCAGGCACAGGAAAATAGGCATCAAACTATAGATATAGATTTATCATTGCTTGAAAGGGAGTGAGGGAACTTAAAAAATCCCACCCCAGCCCGACTATACCAATTCATTGAAAAGAATTATAATTTTCCGGTTGATAACTTCTGATCAAATATTTTTACCTTACTAACATAGCTACAAGTCATTAAAAAATCATTGTGTTTCAAAAATCACATGACTATGCAAGCAGACATAACACTATTTCAGATTTTATCGCAGCATATTAGACACTTTTATTACAGACTCAAGGTCCATTTGCCACAAAGACACAACAGATAAAATACTTAAAAGCAATAAAAGAATGTACATATATATAATAAAAAAATGTAAAAAATAAAATAAATAAAAAGAGACACTATGATAAAAGTAGAAGAGCCAATAAAAATAATGACATAAAATTACAAAGTATTGTAAACTTAAAAAAACAATTGCAGACTTAAAAAATTAAAAACATAAAAAGTTTAAAAGAGATATGTAGATCAATGATAAAAAATTTAGGAAACATCAATAAAATAAATGCAGATTGTTTTTCATTAGAAAAATCCTTAAAATAATTCAAGTATCAAACATATATATATAAAAAAACAATTATAAAATAATTAATAGTTATTATTTTTATTCAATCAGAAAAGTAACTTGTAAGCAAACATGCTGTCATTCACCCAAAGTATTATAAATGAACCTATATATATCTCATAAAAATAATGATATGGCTAAATGCTTTGTGTAGATTTTATGAAAGGATTAAAACATATCTCTATTTAAAAATATGGCTTTTCTGTGGGCTTAATAGGGTTAAAGAAATTCTGACTTCTAGGTCTCTTTGAAAAGAGACTTTCATTAGTGTAACACGGTGAAGTATAAAGAGCTATGGTTTGTCTTTTGAGGGCTGTCAGTGAATGTGGTGCATGTTAATCTCAATTCCCTCCATTATGTCTTAGTTTTCTGTCACTACATAGTTTTTTTCTTTTTCAAAGTCAGGGTGACTTTCTCTATCAGTACTTCTTTCCACCATTTTTAAAAAAAGAAGGATGAATTGGGCATGATGAGGAATGGGAGGAAACAAGAACAGGAGCAGAGGAGTAAACACCCAGACAGGTGTCTGGCAAGGGACAGTGATTAGATTTATAAAGCAGCCAATGTTATTTTGTCTGCTTGGAGACTGCTGTAAGACATTAAGCACTAACCGAAGCCCCCGATGTCCCACTGCGGGGACACCATTCCTTTTTCTTCTCCCTCCCCATCCTCCTTTGCTGTACTCATTCACATTACTTCTCTTTCCTCTTTTCTCCTGAGAGTGTTTAAATCCTTCTTCCTTGTGTCGCTCATCATGATGGATTGGCTTTAAAAGCATCCTTTTTCTGCTTCCATCACCAACCTTACATTTTCCCCAGGCTCTGGTGTGTCGCCCCCCTCCCTACCCAGACTCCACCCCACCACCACCGCTGTGACCGTTGGCACACAACATCTAATATTTTTCCAGCTGGAATGAAACTGAGCACACTAAGGAAGGGTATTTTAATGTAATCACTTGTCCCTGTCGAGGGAACATTATTCTTCATTTTAAAGCATCCGTCTTTCCTGCCAATAGCATGGATTTTCCATCAGCTCCTTGATGATGGCTCCATGATTGGAAAACTGACTGGTCAGACTGTCATATTTAAAGGATTTAGTTTGAATTTTTTTCCCTTTTGGGGTTACATGGACTAGGTTATTAAACTACAATTTGCTAAGTGTGATGAAATGTTCCTTCCTCTTGTCGGGTTAACGTCCTATTGCACGATCAGCTTAATTCTGTGAGCAGATTCCATCATTCAAAGACGCCATCATCATTTTAATTTGAGCAGCTTTGTGAGTTAGAAACTGTTCCAGGCTGAATGTAAGCTTATTAGGTTAGGGAAGCTCACCTGTGTGTGCATTTGTGCGCATCAAGACTGCGTCCAAAGCCTGTTATAGCATCTCTGACGGAGGAGAGATCACTCCTCAATAGGCTGAAAAATGTACATTGAGGATGTTTCCTTTTGTCTCACTTCAGGTCATCTGATGGTGTGTGCACAGCAGGAACCGTGGTGGTGAGTCGTCTGAAGATGGGGGAGATGGAGGGAGTCGAGGTGGACCACATCGCTACCAACACGCCCTCGCACAGGGTAAAATGGCATTGTTACTAGGCAAAGCAGCACCAGGTGACTCGGATTAGAGTAGGGCCGCCTCCCTTCCAACAAGATTAAATGAACTCCAGGAAACCCTGATGGGAATTACAGGACATTTGAATGTTGAATCTGCGTATTTAGGGTTGGTAGCAGTTAATTATCAGCATGTGTCAACTTATAGAATAATAGGGTTGATTTTTTGTTGTTATTTGAGAACATATTTCTGTCAAAGTTACTTCACTTAAGTCCAAGCAGGAAGCTGAGTTTTAGCACACAATTAGAAATGTGAAAATTAAGTTGTATTGTTCTTTTGCTATATTCCCTGCAAACTCCAGTACATATATGTATATTTAGTGTGTGGTTTAGACCTTATAGGTGTTAAACAACAAAAAAACAGATCAGCCCCTGTGATTAGCTGTTGTGTTTCTGCATGTTTGTCTTGTATAATTGAGCAGAGGCTGCAGCGCGGCTGAGTAGCTTTCACTTTTGTGTAGCCCTGTTGCTGGTACAGAGGTTCCTCGCATGGCCTCAGAGTGTCACTGACAATCTGCCTTTGTTTTCTTGATGAATGCGTCGGCTTGTTTGAGTGTGTGCGTGTGTGTACACAGATGTACACTTCCCGCTCTGTGTGTAGCTCCTGTTGCCAGGGATAAAGGGGGGGAAAGAAGAACGGGATATGACAAACATCAGAGAAGCTTCAGTGAAGACGGAGTTTGTGTTAAATCTACGTCATAAAGCTTCCAAATATCGCTTACTCGCATGTTTTTGGGTGACTGTGATGGTGGAGCAGGACACTTGTTTGATCCCTCACTGTCTTTGCTGAGGTGGCGGCTGCTCATGAATATCACACTAAGCACCTCCCTTAAAAAAAACAAAACAATCAGCTGAAACAAAAAGAGCCTCTAGTCACCTTTGATCTGATCTCTTTATGTATGTTGGCCATCAAAGGCGGATCGGCTTCATGCAATCAAATACAGATGCCTTTCACAGCTGTTGAGCTGCGTGCACTGTTAATATTTTTCATTATCACAGACTTTTATTTCTAAATTTTATCAAAAACCACATTTTCTGCTTATTCGGATCAGTGAGCGTTGTTTTCTCTGGTGCAGGCCTGATGAGATCCTAATATTTTAAGTTTATTGCAAACTGGAATTGCTGACAACAAAACTCAACTTTTTATTTTCTGGTCTTCTTTAAGTAATCATTAATTCATCATATTTTGATCAATTTTAAAATCATTCCCAGTCGTCTTTTAATTGCTATTATATTAATTACAATTATACTGTTTTTTTAGCCAAAACCATGAAAGTTCTGTTGTTTTAGGAAACAACTGGGGAACTGTTGGAGAGGAGTAACCCCGCCCCCTTACCCATCTGCCCTTTTTTACACTATCTCCTGCTAGCTTACAGCCCCTCACAGCCTCAACCTACATAACTGGTGAAACAAAACTGTTGAGCAATATTGGTGCTATCCAGCTGTACGAGGAGCTTGTGGTGTAGTAATTTCTACGTCACAAATGCAGACTTTCTCCAATCATTTTTTTGCACTTGATTCACATTTAAATAATGAAAAAACTCAGAAATACAATTGTACAATCTAATCTCAAGTTAAAAGCATCAAAAACACATTTTTTATTAAAAGTCTTTAAATGGATCATTTAGAAACATATCTGTAATTGTCAGAATTACTTTGAGGAGAAAAAAAGCCAACATTATGCCTCAATAAGTAGGCTAATGTATTATTTCAACATGTGCTTAAGGAAATGAGCAGAGTAGACTGTAAATGCAACAAACTAATTGGACAAATATGTCCATCCATCCATTTTTAGTGATGCTCTAATCCTGTCCTGTGTCCATCCTTACCCCCCATTGGCTGTCAGGACATGTAGTAGTAGTTTATTGGACAGGGACAATGTGCAAAAACATTAAACATGGACATCAAGGAGCACACAGTCAGAAAACACAATAGATGCCGAGAGATAGCGCGGCATGAACATGCGGTCCTCACAGTGACTCCAGTTCACCTTTGCCAGCAATTATTGCTAAATCTTCTGCAGTTTGTAAAGTCCCACTTGCAAAAGCTTATTGTTTAAAAATAAAGTCCTTCACAAGATAACTAAGGAATTTTCTTCCACTCCCTTACACACTTTAGATTGTTGCTGCCACAACAATTTTCTCATTTCAGTTGGGCTGAGGAATGAATGCAGCTCAGTTCTTCTCGTTTTCAGCCATTCGGTTGTAGACGTGTTGCTGTGCTCGGGAACATTGTCATATGGCATGACCTACTTCTGCACGAGCTTCAGCTGTCAGACAGATGGACTCACATTTGACTCTGGAATAATTTAGTGCATAGAAAAGTTAATGGTTGATTCTTTGACTGTAAGCTGAAAGATAAAAAAAAATTGCTTAAAAAAAGAACGAAAATTTAAAAAAGGCTTATTAAAAAAGTTTTTTTTGCTGTTCTAAAACAAATATTTGTGTTACCTTGGTACACCTAAAAATTTAATTATCCCATCCCATTTTAAGAGCTGTTTTGTTCTAGGAGAGCAAATTACATATTTTCTGTTTTCTTTTTTCTTTTTTTTAAGCAAAAGTAGCCTCCCTGGTGGATCTAAGGGGGGTTAGCCCCTCAGAAAAAAAAAAAAAAAAAAAATTATCCTTCTCCTAATTGCCTTTCCAATTTTTGAGTCAATATTAGTGTCTTTATTGACATAGATTCAGAAATCATTATTACATTATTTTTTAAGCAATGTGGAAATAACAAAATCAATAATTTCAATGAAATCGTGAGCCCCCAACATTATTTGATTAAATGATGAAACTGTTAGAAATAAGTATTTTGATCCTTTCATTTGCCCCCTTTCTGAAGTCTTCTACCCCTACACACCACCTGACACAAAATGTCCTAGCTCCGCCCTTGTAGCCCAATGACCAATGTTTTAGGCAAAAAAAGGTCAATTTCTGCTAATTTTTCTAAAGTTTGTTTTTCTATATGCCCAGACAAACTAATATTTAAATAAGCGGCCTACCCTTGTTGGTTTATTGTTTTCATAACTTTTTTGATTCATTTTCAAAAGAATTTTACATGCTGACATTACAGCATCCCACTGCTATCAACAAGGTTTTTTTTTGCACTTTCACTGCATGAATGTAGTCTCTTTAACTGCTTTTCTCATTACTTAGCATTAGTAATTAGGGTGTAATAAACTTTCATAATGGCCATAATTACATTTCAGATCTACAATAAGAACTACTTTAAGCAAATTCAATCGCAACACAGGTCAGAGTTCTGATGTCTTTCTCTTTTGTGTAATTTTAGTTTGCAAGAACGTCAATTCATTGGCTCCATAGAAAAAGCAATTTTAAAGACCAACTTCGTTTTTGGTGTTTTTTTTTTTTTTACATCTTTCGGCATTTTTTTCATGATGAAAGACATTCAAAGAAAATTAAGCTTAAAATTGAATTTCTGAGTAATACTTTGTTAACCCTTCCGCTCTCTTCGGGGTCCAGTTGACTCCAACCACATATTGATATGTGATTTCTTCCATGACAAAGGTGGACAGGATTTTATGTCTGTCATGGACATTAGTGAAACTCAAAAATCAAAGATAAAAAAAAGTTCAGCGCACTGTCTTGGGGGGTCCAGATGACCCCACTTTTAATGTAAACAAACTAAGGAGAGCGGAAGGGTTACATCATTGTGATTCAGGGGCAGACAAAACAATGAAGTTTGAAAAAGCTTGTAGCTGTGAGATAAGAAACTACAATGGACAGACCACAAGCCCCTGGCTCCACTCCATTCATCCAGACTAATAGATTCATGTATGTTTTTTATTTTCTTTGACCAAACTAGTATCTGGCTCAAAAATGTACTGCTGGATTGCTGCAATATTCCTCAACCTTTTTGTTGCACCAATAATGTTAGGTTGGGGGTGTGAGGGTCGGTAATGTATTGGAAGAGCGAGATAACAGATGGGTGACAGGAAGTGGGGGTGGGCTTGCTGCACGGCGACAGTCCTGGCTACAATTCAGAGGAAAATTTTGAATGAACTACTGCCACTCTGCATAAACTATGTTTGGTAAACAATATGTTTTTTTTTAAATTTTGGCTAAAACTTTAACACATTTGGTACAGCGACCATTAAGCGATAACTGCACTGGTCCATTGTGGTGAAGAGGGAGCTGAGCCAGAAATCAAAGCTTTCAATTTACCAGCCAGTTGAGGTGGGTCGGGCAATGGCTCCTGAATGCCTCCCTGGGGAGGTGTTCTGTGCATGTCCCACTGGGCAATGACCCAGAGGAAGACTCAGGACATGCTGGAGAGACTACGTCTCTTGGCTGGCCTGGGAGCGTCCCGGATTCCCCCCAGAGGAGCTGGAGGAAATGACTGGGGAGAAGCAAGTCTGGGGATCTTTGCTTACCCTGGGCTCCCACGGCAAGCGTTACAGGTCAGGTGCGACGCTGGAGCAATCTGCAGCAGATGACTCCCTTTGGGTACAGGATGGCTGCAGCCACTGGCTTTGCTGTCGATCTTGTAAAACTCCGAACTCATGTAGGTTCATGCAATTACCCACCATTCATTGCGATTTAGATCGTTAATAGCCCCAACTTCACAAAAAGTGCTGGGACTATATATGCAACACATATTATAGATGCTCTTTTCCAAAGCAGTATAATTTTTTAATAATCTGCATATTAATTTGCATTTTTTTCTTTCATTCTTAGTGTCCCATAGTTTGTGAGCCTGCACACCATTGCTGCGTCGACCAAGAAGAAAACCTGCTGACTGGGCCAGGTATGACGCCTAAACACTGTCTCCATAATATGATTAAATTGACTTTTTGGTGTTTTAATTTGTCTGTTTTTTCCCCTCAAAGAGCTACTTTGTAGTTGTAACATTTTACCAAGTGAAGGCCACAAAGTTAAGCCTCCAGTGCTGTTATTTGCCTACTCTCATTTGCGAGGCATTCATTTATAACAGGAACATCCTGATGTCTCCTAACATAAGGGTCCTTCGAGGTTTTCCATCTAATTAACTTTAAACTGCCCTTTAATAACCTTTCCATTAAGAGGATTTGAAGGATCCCCGAAGTATCCCATTTGATTAAAAAATGTCTTTTTTTTCTTGTTTTGATTTAATAACAGTGAGAGGTGTCTTACAGGGGGGTTAATTCAGCAAGCTCTTTGAAATTTTCAGCTGAAAGTGAGCAGAAGATGCTTTGTAAGCTGCATGATACTAATCGATTGGCAACACAGAGAGGAAGGTCCACTGCTGATGCATTAGGGGGCTGTGGAGAGTAAATGAAAGAAACCCTGACAGAAGAGGCAATGATGTGTGAGCGCCCTGCTGTGATGAAACTTCAGCTCTTGTTTGGAAGACATTTTCCCCCAAAAAAGTTTCTATTTCCGTCCATTCATTTTCTCCTCCATGCAGATTCCAGCCATCTCCCCGGCAGTCTCACCTGCGCCTCTTGTCACCATGTCACTGCCACTTACAGCTTTCGCTGTGATTATCCAGCACACTGCAGCCATATTTGCAGGTGCACATCTGCAGCCTGTCAGAACAATACCCTCCCTGCAGATGCCCCCCCAGATTGAGTAATGCAATTTAGTCTTCAGCTTTTATTACCTCTCGAAATGAGAGGATGGAGAGGGAGAAAAAGCCCACGCACGGTGCAACTCAGTTACTCATTTTCTTAAGAGGTGTCAGAAAGGGAAACAAGGCGTCTTAGGAGCGGTCAGATTAGCGCGGCTGCAGGGAGGTGGAGGGAGGAGGGGCTTCAGGGGTTAATCCGCTTCTGCGGGGGAGGCAACTGTCAGCAAGTGTTTTGCTTTTCTCCTTTAAGGACTGCCTTCTTCCCTTTCTCTCTACATTTTCCTTTTATTTTTGTTATCTTAATCACTTTCTATAATCCCCGTGCTGACAACAAATCTCATTTAGATCGAATTATGAGCCTTTCTGCAGTCATTCTTGGGATATTTTTTACTAAAAATCAATGATTAGTGGAGTTATGCCTGTCCTCAGTCTATTTAATTCATTGCTTGTTAGACTTTTATTGTTTGTTTGTTAAAAAGGTTTTACAATTTGCACGTTATGAACAACAAATGGAATTTCCCTGGTTTTCATTTAAAAGAAATGATGCTCTGTCATTGAAAGTTCCATTCCAACAAATTTTTTTATTGTAAAGTTGTTCCCAGTGGTCTTTAATTACGAATATGTAGTTTTTGCCAAAAATAATAATAAAAAAAAGGTGATTAATAGATGTAATTCCCTCTCTGCTCAAAAACTGCTGCCAAAACACACTAATCCATAAAGATATCATTGTCACGTTCCTTCCCTGGTGTGTTTCAAAAGTACTCCTATAAAGTCAGAGACCTCCCGCTATGGAGAGAAAATAGACTCACCCCAATTTGTGAGTGCATAAATCTTGATTTGTAACTCATGTTTTCTTCATAAGTAGAAAAACTACGAAGTTCAAAAAAAATACAAAATACATTTTACAAATGCACAACTTAATATAAGATCAGCTAGAAACTAATTACACACACAAATCTTTAAAAACTTGCGCAGGAATTGCGTGTCACGCACACACAAAACCACATTTATCCACAAAACTGACTTCAGACTCATTTCACGTCTCCAAGATTCGTTTATAAATGATGCGTTTAAATGCTGTTAGAACACTGGGTCATCAGATTTCTTTTAAGCTGCTTTGAACTTAGATTGTGAAAGATATCTGTTGAAACATGACACTTTCCAAAATTCTTAAACAGATATGTCTCATATGTAATATTAAAAAAAGGTTTTAAAATTTGTTTTTTAAAGAACTCAACACTAAAGTTTTTCTATTCTCAGCGCTGGCTTGCGATTGCGCTTTCCCTCCGCCGCGGAGCTCTTCCATGAGTTGCCGACACGAGGTCCTCTTCGACACCCGGAGAGCGGAGCGGGGCGTAGGGCTGATCAACTCTGTCCGCTCTCTTGGTGTTGAGGACGACCTTGCACCACTAACTTGCTGAAGAGCCCCATAGCGAAGGCGCTGCAGGGAAAGAACAGCCCTGAGGGAGCGCTGAGTACAGAGAAACTTGGTGTTGAAAGTTTCAAAACACATATTCAGACTTTTTTATATTAATTATCACGCATATCTGTTTAAGAAAGTGGGAAAATGTAAAGTTTTGCCAGATATTATTCACAATCTAAGCTCAAAGGGAGTGATAAGAAAACTCTGATGACCCAACATTCTATCAGCATTTAAACGCTGCACTTGGACACAAACCTCAGAGGCGTGAAAATAGTCTCACATCAGATTTGTGTGTAAATGCGTTTTTGTATGTGTAATTTGTAAAGGTTTGTGTGTATAGTTAGTTTTAAGTTGTTGTAATTTTAAGCTGTGCATGTTTAAACTGTGTGTTTTTTTTTTTATTTAATAATTTTTGTGCTTTTGCACAAAATTTATTGTATGAGTTAGAAATCAAGGATTATGCACGCACAAATCCAATGTTACGCACAAGTCAAGGATTATGCATGCACAAATGGGGATGAGTCTATTTTCTCACCATACCTCTCTGCCATGGAGTTTTAATTTATTTAAAAAAATGATTTTAGGGTTTGTACCATTTAAAAAAAACAAAACAAACTAATTAAAGTAATTTAAGCCATATTAGTTATTTTGGGTATCATACTTTGTATTATGAACCTGCACAAAGGTATATGTTCTACTCATAAATTACAGCAAAATCATATTTATTTGAGAATTCTGTGCTAACACTGCAATTGTCTCACCTCTGGTGCTTCAGCCTCGACGTATTGAGCGACTTCTTTCTGACTGAAGTTCTGCATAGTAAAAGGACCAGTAAACACTTTTTCAGACCCGCAGCTCTTTCTTCTGCTGCTGCAGGCATGCAGATAAGAGCATTAGGACTGTTTTTTTTTTGTTTCCAGACCTTCAATTGCCACTATAACTCTGCAAAAATGAAGGAGATGGTGCTGAATACAAATCTGTACCAAAGGGTGTGAGCTGAGGTTAGGTTAACAACCAAAAGTTTCTCAACAAATCCTCCGACTCTATCTATCTGTTGTTTAATAAATAGGCAATTAAAATGGAAATGAATGGAGGAATATCGCAAATAGTGTTTGGACATTTTTTATGTATTTTAGTTTAGAGTCTAGTCTGCTGCTTTGCCTCAAAAATGAGAAATGCCTTATCTATGGCAGACACTGATATTGATTATAGAATTTAAGTCATCCTTCTTAGCCTCTGTGACTTTTAAAGACTCCCTCCTTTTCTCAGACTCTCTTGAGGCGGCTGGCTGGGGTTTTTTGTCGATGTAGACATTGGTCTTATACTTTGCAAAATCTAAGAAATGATTCCCTTGCAGGATTGTAATGCATTTCTGCTTTCTTCTTCCCGTTTGTCCATCTTCACAGTGTTCAGGAATCCAGTATGCAAGGTGTACACATTCCAAACTACAGACAGCAAGAGGATGATTGTGCGGGAACAAATGGAGGAGTGCACTTTGTCATTCAGTATTCCAAAGCAGTTGCTGTCCCTGTACATTCAGGAGGACATGAGCAGGTAAGCCAGTAATGTTCAATTATGTTTATTTATTTATACACTCTTTTAAGACTCATTATCTGCCCATTTTAAACACAGTGGGGTTTGTTCCAAAAATCATTTAAATCAAATAAATCAGCACTTAATTGTTAGTTTGTGCAGCTAATTAAAGACTTGAATTAATTAACCAAAATCAGAAGTGAAAGGCTCCTTATCTTAAATATAGTCTTTTGTTCTTGTTAAATGTTTTACTATTAAGAAACTATTGTGTTGCCTAAATCATTAGAGTTATAAAAGTTTTTATTTTACCACAGATTGAACATCTTTCTCAGTTACTTTTAAAATATGAAAACAAAAGCCTAGAATCCAAATTAAATCAAATATATGTATTTGACAGACATAGTGATTTCTTTATATTATGTAAAATTGCCATTTCTTATCTCTCGATTAAAAATGTTGTGATTGTAACAAGTAGTAACTTATTTTCTTTATGCTTTGCTGAAAATTACACTTCCACTTTTGGAAGAAGCAGATTGTATAGAGAACATAGTATCACTCCAATTTGTGCGTGCAATAATTCTTGATTTGTGCATAGCTTTGGATTTATAAGAAAATGTTCAAAGCAGCTATAAAAGAATAATCTGATGACCCAGCATTCTAGCAGCATTTAAACGCATCATTTATGGACAATCTTTTCCTTTTTGGAGACGTAAAATGAGTTTCACGTTTTTTGTGTGCGTAACCAGCAATTCATGCATAATTTTTTAAAGATTGGTGCATATCGCTAGTTTCAAGCTGTTTTAATTTTAATTTGTGCATATGTAAATTAAGAATTACGTACACACAAGTTGGGATGATAATAGTTTCTCTCCATAGAATTGTATTCCACTGAGATTTCACTGTATTTTATGAAGTAATGTTGCCATCAGAGATAACCCCTACCGTTTAAACCAGTACATAACTTCATAATGTTGGAGATAAAACAATATTTCATATTTGTTCTTAAAACTTATTTCTTTCAGAATTTCTAAAGGTTTTAAAAATAATATGAAATTGTAGGCAAAATATGTAAACTTTCCTTACACATTTGTTGAAGCTGTTAACTGCCTCACGGTTGCCGAATGGCACCAGGATTCACTTTCAGTTTTTTATGGTCACCAATATTAGCCACCAAATTTACAAATTTCTAGAAAATAAGCCTCCCAAAAAAGCACGATCCTGTCTTCTTCGTATATTTTTTCTCAGCATCAACAACAATTCATACGCAGGTCTCAGAGTCGCTGTGGTGCTATCAACACCATGAGTTTTGTGCAGCGTCAATGCCGTCTCCCCATCTGGACCCACAGTGGCCGGATCGCCGGATTGACGTCTGGTCATTGCCAGGCCGTCTGTGCATGTCAACTACCGTACGGTTTCTAACAATCAGACGGTAGCAGTGGGATGGCAGGGAGGTGGCTGGAGGGTGGCAGTCTGAAATTAACCGATTATCAGACAATTTTGGCAACCTTGGAGTCCCTCCCATCAGTCAGTTATGACGCTGCTACCTTCCTGCCACCAACCAGTCACTGGTCTGCCTCCACCATCTCCCGTATTAAAGCGGTACCTGCAGCAGTCAGCTTCAACACAAGGTGATCCGCACTGAAACAGATCTTTTGAGTCGCACCTAAATATAGAAAAGAATTATGAAATATTTATGAACTCTCTTATCTGTATAATTCAGCTCATAAATGTGCACCAAGCTCCAAACCATGTCCATCATATAATGTGTGCTCATTAACAAGCGTGCACGCTGCATATATAGCTCATTCTGTGAAGCACCTCTCCTGTAATCCTCTTGAAACGGGGTCTCCTTCCTCAGAGCCGCTCCATTTAGACTCCATTCTGTTCACAGCAAAGCTCAATGTTTTGAATGATTCAGTTGGTGCCGTGAAGTTGTGAGAGCGGCAGCAGATGGTGGTTTGCTCACCACTCCTTGATAATCTTGAATATTTCTGGCTTTTATTACTTAGCTTTGATATAGAGACAGGTGTACTCATTGAAGTGTGTGAGCACACTGGTAGATTATTTTTATTTAGGCGCTGATAATGCTGTGCATCCTCCTGCAAGCGCGTCTGTCTCCATGTGTGCAAAAATAATGAAATAATCGGAGGAGAGTGTGGGTGTGCAGCAGATTAAAAACTCATTCATTAACAGCTGTCTTGCTTATCATTAATGAGGAAAAGCATGTCCTATTTTTTGTCTTAATTGACATGTATGTAGTTGGTGAGTCACAGACTTTGATTTTTAACTCTTTTCCTTCCTGGTCCTTGTTTTTGAAGAATGTTTTATCAAAGGATGCTGATTCTGAATGTATATGACCACATTTAACTGCCTACCTTACACCAGTTTATCATTCTTTTAATTTATGTTGCCTTTAATCTTAAATCATCTTCAGTTGCTTCTGTGAAATTAAATTATATAACTGCACCTTTTTTTCTCAATTATGGAGAGAAAATAGACTCACTCCCATTTGTACGTGAGTAATTCTTGATTTTGTGTGTAATATAGGATTTTTGCATAACTTTGGATTTGTGCGTGCGTAATTCTTGATTTGTAACTCATATAATATGTTTTGTGCATAAGTAAAAAAAAAAATTAAAAAATCCAAAATACAATTTAAACATGCAAAAATTAAAATTACAACAGCTTGAAACTAATTACACACGGAAATCTTTAAAAATTACACACGAATCACCTCTTACACACACACAAAACCTCTGTTTCACACAGATCTGTGGTAAGAATCTTTTCACATCTCAGTGATTTGAAGTGATGCTTTTAAATTCTACTAGAATGCTCGGCCAGTTTTCTTTTCAGCTGTTTTAAACTTAAATTGTGAGTTTTATCTGGTGAAACTTGACATTTTCGCACTTTCGTAAAAACAGATATGCCCAATAATTATTATAAAAAAGGTGTAAATTAACGTTTTTAAGACGGGGATGGTAAGCGGTGCCGGACCCTTCTAAACACCTGCAGATCATAGCGGACCGGTGCTGCCTGTAATTTCCACGTTTTCCGACCAGAACTCTGTGCATTTACTTTATAAAAGGTAGTGGAGGGTGTGGGCAGCAGGGAGGTGCGCTTTGGTCCAGTTTTCCCCGAGGAGCTGAATGCGACACCAGAATGCGGCGATTGCACACAGGGCAGATAGGCTTGATCAGCCCACCGGCCGAATATAATTTACTATTTTTTCTTTAGTTTTTTGTTTTCCTCTCTTTTTTCTGTGCATTAGTAGATTTCTGCATCTACTCAGACCACAGTCATACTGATAGCTTTTAAAGTGGTGTTCATGTATTGGTCCACAGCTTAACTCAACGCTGTTTTTTTATTTTGAAAGGGTTTCAAGATGTTCACTCTGTTTTTCCTCCCTATCGATTGCTTGGACATTAAAAGTAAAAGTAAAATCTTATTAAAAATAACACTGTATGTATAAGATTAAAAGTAAAAAACACTTGTTGGCAAAGGTTTGCAGTCAAGAGTTAAAAAATGAAAGTTTTGAACTTCTATATTGATAAAGCTTAGCCCTGCACGCCACAATCTGGTGGTCTATTTTTGGCTTGTGCTTCATGAAAATTAAACACCACTTCACCATGTTTACTTCCAACTTTTGGGATCTAGAATCATCTCAAATGTCTCCGGGGTTTGAGCAGCAATGCTTAAGACCATTCTGCTGATTGACAGGCAGATGTTGTCAAGGTTTCGGAAGTGTAGGAATGTGACGGTTCTTTCTGCTTGTGGTCAGGATTTGTGGCATCAGCGTTTTGAATATAATGAAGATGTCACTTAGCTTGTTTTGATAGCCCAGTAATTAAACTACTGTGGTGAAGGAGCCAAACAAAAGAGACTAAAACTTTTACTTATGGAGTCATTTACCAAATAAACTTAAACATGAAAAAATGGTGGGAGAACAAACCAGTGACGTAGCAGTGCAGAGCAGATGACCTGACAATGATAAACTGAAAACCAGACACTTAAATACACTGAGGTTGATTAAATGAAGACAGCTGTGTGTGATTTAACCTGAACATGGTGAGACTGACAGGGAAAACAGAACACGACAAAACCTAAGCACTGAATCCTGACATCTACAGTAAAGTAGTTTACCATGATAAATGCTTAAATTAATCTTTCTTTTTGTCAGATTGACAATTATTAATCCAGCTGCTGCAATCTGCATCCTGATTGACTGTTGACCTTGTCAATCAATCTCCTCCATCCCATGTCTGCTGTGCAGAATCTGTACAGTTTGCCACATTTACATAAATCTTTAGTTGTAAGCAGATTCTTGTTTTCATTAAAAAAAGCTTTTTTTCTATGAAGGTGTAAACTTTGAGAGAGAAAGTGTATCAAGTGTGTAGTGAGGAGTTTTACAGCCTTAAAACATCTAAAATCCTACATAGCGGATTTTACCTATTGCAGATTTTTTTTAGCATGTTACCCCCACGATAAACGAGGGAATGATGTATTTGAAAAATCAGTTTTATGCCTGATGCTTAGATTTGTATTTTTCTCATTCCTTGGGAAAAAAAAAAACTAGCTTTGTTTGAACCTTAAATGTGGTTTTCTTTCATGGTTTAATGCAAATATAACATAATTACAGTGTTGCTAAGATAGATCCCTGTGGAACTCCGCATGAAAACACTAACCATAAGGATTACGATAACATTTTTCTTTGCGGAGGTACCGATGGCCTAGTGTCTTTCTCTGTCTGTTTTGTCTGGTTTTATCGTTTCTGTGAGGTGTCACTCATAAAACAGAAGCTTTTGGAGGGAAGACTTTCTACCCAGCTTCATATTTTGACTGTGTGCAGAAAAACGTTGCCACCGTTTCTTTGACAGGATTCCAACATACCCCCGCTGTGCATCTGCTGTGACTCCCCATGGTAAAAGACGTTAGCCTTTTGCCACGGGAGGCGAAGCGGCAAACTGCTACATCTGAAGGCCTTGCTGGGGTGTTTCTCCTGCTACCTGTGTAAAGTTCACAGAATTTAAAGGTCTCTTCTCTTACTCCTCCTCGGAGCCTGTAAACAGCTGGTTGGTTCCCGTGTCCGGTTTGGATGAGGTTAACAGTCCAGCACTGGCTCTGCTCCGCCTGCCTGCAGCAGAGCTAAGTGAATGTTTGCAAACTGCAGCTTCTCTGTTGGGTTTCCCATATCCCCAAACCACCCATGGCCAGTGCAAACATACTCTGGTTTTCATCTCTCCATTCCCAGTCTGTTACTATCTAAACTTTCCTCCTAAATGATGTCTTGTCCTCTGAGCGCTTGGGCTTTCTGCCCCTCACACTGCATCATGGTTGACATTGCAAGCACATCTGGATGAGGAGAGGGGGAAATTCCCTGTTCGTTAGAATCTCGATTGCTTTTCTAAGTTTCTATCTATTATTATCAAACTGAAGTCTGTATTGTAGATGGTTGATTGAAGCTGTTCTTCCAATATTACCTTAAAAGTTAAACTTCTCATGGAAAATGTTGATTTTTGTGCACACATTCTGTTCCTTCCTGTGGGTGGGATCCCCTTTGATCTGTTTTTGGTACAAGTTTGTATTATCTTTAAGTAAAAACTGTCGTGTTAGTGATCGCACTATTAATGTGGCTTTTACTTTATCACCACCTTCTTTTCAAATATGTGTCTCAGAGATAAACCATATATCAGAGTGTATTCG
The DNA here is from genome assembly GCF_002922805.2 of Oryzias melastigma. NCBI lineage: Eukaryota > Metazoa > Chordata > Actinopteri > Beloniformes > Adrianichthyidae > Oryzias > Oryzias melastigma. The sequence continues at coordinate 15,869,036 of NC_050512.1, forward strand.
AAAGCTTGTTTAATCCCAAATCTCTTAATGATTTTCCATTATGTTAATTTATTTATGCAGTGTTTTAATTGTTGTTATCTGTCAATTTTGAACTCAGTGGGTCCTGACAGGGAGAGTGTTATCTTTCCCAAATAAGAGTGTATAATGTGTGATAGAGGATGGTCGCTGTTTTAGAAGACTTTATCAGAGTACAAAGTGCTTATGCAAACCAGTGCTGGAGGTGCGTGAGCTGCATTTAGAAGAGCTGCTGTCTTGGTTAAACATAAAGATAAAGATAGATGTCTCTTTTTTCACTTGTTGGACCCATCCGATAAGGGGCATACTGAAATGATACCATTAAAAACGTCGTCTCAGCCCCAGTGTCTCAAACACAGTCGCACTCACTATTTGAATTAAACCGTTTTCTTCTGTTTTGCATTAAAGCTCTTGATTTAGCATCATTTTTTCCGTCAGACTTTCCCCAGTCTTTGCTTTGTCCATTTTGCGCACAGGCTCATCCCACCTTCTCCCCAGTTACCCTAGATGACATTCAGCTTAAGTTAAAAAGAATGAAATCATCTTGATGTTTTCCCCACCTCTGTGTCTGTTAAGCGTTCTGTGATTAATCCTTTTGTCAAAAGAATTAAACCTAGATCAATTTGATCTCAAAAACGTTGGGCCTACATCTAAATGTCCTTTTATTTCTGACGTTTCAAAGAAAGTGATGGCACAACAGTAATGGTGGCAGATTCTGACTCTACTGGTCCTTCTAGACTTAACAAATGATGTTGAAATGGTCGATCATAAGATTGTGATTGGATGTCTTCTGTTTTTTGATTTGTTACTACGAAGGACTGGCAAACTGTTTGGGGTGTACTCTGCCTTTACTAAACAGTCACTGAGTATGTTCCAGTGTCCATGTGGATTCTTATAGTTAATGAGCAGAACTTTCAGCGTTGTCCTAAGAAATTTCATGGCCAGTCTCAGTAGTTTTTTTTTTTTTTTTTTTAATCAAATGTATGCAGATGATAATCAGCCATTTAGCTTTTTTTTAATGAGAAAGACTTCAACAAACTAACCAGTCTATTTGTCTGCCTAACAAATTGGTAATCCTATTGCTTTTTATTGTCAAAGAGAAATACTTTGAGTTTTTCTGCTGACAACAAACTAAAACCTCGGGGTGCCGTTTGTTCCACAGCACAAACCAAAATAAGAGGAATAACTAAAACATCCCTGATTTTAAATCTGTTGATTTTATACCAGTTGTTTTTAGATTGTTCTAATACGTTTTTAGTCATAAAATGTTTAGTTAGATCACATTTCAGGCACATTTTAGTATAGCTAGTATTGGATGCACGTGGTGTAACTTGACTCAAGATGAAATCATCTGGATACAACAGTGGAGTGTTTGGCCCTCAAGGGTTCTTGCCTTCAAAAAACAGTCTGAGGATAAAAATGAATGCTAATGGTGTCGTGTGGTTAGGACCAGGACAACTCCCTAGTGCCAGGTAACATCTCCTTCAAATCACACAATCTGAGAACATTGTCCTCTGATTGTTCAAAGTGGTCTTTTATAGTATTAGGTGCTACTTCAAGCTTCAAGTGGAGGCACTGGAGACAATATACATGATTGAAATGGTTTGAACACATCTAACTGGCTCAGATAAAAAAAAGCCATCTTGACACAATCTTATATATGTTAATTAGCATTAGTTTTTGATTCAAAAAATGTTTGTTTTGTTTTTGTAAAGTGTTGCTAGTTTTTTTTAAGTATTAAGCCATAATTGAGGCCAAATGTTTTATGACTTTATTTTATTTATTTATTTAGAGTGAAGAAAGATATGAACTGTGTCATTTTGTGTTCTGTGTGCCCCCCGGGCCCTTGCCCTGTCTAGTGGGGAGGGGCTTTCCGTGGGGAGCGGGAGTCCCAATAGACACGGGGCCTAAGGGGTCTGCCAGGTGGGGGCCGTGGCTGGTTGGGCTGCCTCGGTCCCGTTGGTGCCTGACCAAAGCTCCCACAGGGGAGGTGCTTGGGGCCGGGATTTGCCCCTGGGACTTGCTCCATCTTGGCTCCTCTCTCCTTGTGTGGGGCCTGGGGGGTCGGCTCTTGATGTGGTGGGACCCATGGGCTGGGGGACCTTGGACGTTGACGGTTGTCCACCATCGGGGTTCAGTCTGCCTGCTGCCCCCAACCTATCCCCATTCCTCATACGAACATGCATTAGGGTGATGGGGAGGGTGGTTGTCTTGCATTCCACCGCGGGTGGTGGACTACTTGGCAGTGGCCCCCCTCCTGTGGCTGGTGCATGGATTTGCCCCTCCACTTGATTTTAATAGCACCTTAGACATGTAGGACCCCCAGTGGAGGGGTGGTTGGACATCACTGCCAGCAAGCAGGAGAGATCAGGTTAATCCAGTGAACAGTTCAGTGCAAGGGATTTTAAATAAATGACAATATTACATATTTTAATGCATAGTTTCATGCAAATAATATACTGTGGTGTTGTGATAACAAACACAAACACACATCTACCTGTCTTCCAGTGTTTTAAAGCTGAAACACCTGCAGAGGTTGTTTACATCCTTTAAAATAATCTTCTGCCCTGAATAGACAGTAATAAGGATGTCTGGACCTCTCTGTGCTTTTTTTTTATTTTTTTTATTTTGCACGTCTGAGGTGTCATTACTACTGATGTCATTATCATGTCAACAGTGCATGTGTCATTGCTCTGGCAAGTAGAATTTTTACATCTGCAATGTGCCTCTTCGTTGACGCTGAAGGACTGAGTAATTTCTGCTGGTTTGATGTGCAATCATTGATACAATGAAACCAGCTTTGTTTCCATGTAGGAGGCAATTTTGGTCCTACCCGCAGGCACTTTCAGCTGAAAGACAGACCAACCCTGAGTGGAAATGTGTGTCAAATGCTCTGTGCAACAAAAGAAGGTGGAAATAAATTTATAATGGGTGTAAGTGGGTGGGCAGGAACTACAACCTGAGAATCGGGAATGCGTTTTGGAGGCTCTGCACAGCCGACTTGGAGAAACATTTTGTCTGATTCATTGCAAAGCAAGCTCCGGTCTGTGTTTTACTTTGATTGTTGTTCATTTTGTACACGCTAATTGGAAAATTAAGATAATGAAAGGAGTTGGAAGGCGTGAATGTGATACAACACGGTTTCTCACGGCTTTCCTATTTAAAACTGGGTCATATCGTGCTAGCTTTTGTCGAATTTACTGTGATTATCTACATATAATCCATTAAAACTGCATGGCTTCTATGCTTATCTTTAGGGTGCAGGATCTGACAGAGCTTGGCGAACTCTCTCCTCACTGGGACAACTTAAGGAAGGAGGTGATTACACGGTATGGAGGAATAATCAGCTCCTACCAGGAGACTTTGGCTGAACTGGACAAGATTACTGGTATGAAAATGTCCACCTTTGAATTTCACATTCGTCAAACATGCATTTATGCACACGGTTCTTTAATCCATACAAGTGCAGTTTGTTGGATGTATTTGCTCTTTACCATTCACTTGTGTTGGTAAAACTAATTGTTTAACAACTATTTGCAAAAGTTTTTACTTAACTTTTAGGTCACATCTCATTGAAAAGGGCTACATTCTTCATACAAAATAAGTTGTTCCATTTTTATGTGTTGTATATTAAACTGAAGGACCACATGTACGAACACTGATCAGACACTATTTTTTGGATGTTTATTACCTAAAACTTTCATGTAGGCACAAAAAATCGTCCAAGGGAAAGGATATTTTGGGGTGTAATCAGACTGGACACATTCGGTTCACTTAAAGTGAACCAGAGTTTGTTTCCCCTGATATATCGGAACAAATTTTCAGTCTGAATACAATCAAGTGGACCCTGATTTGGGACCAATAACTGCTCTCTGATCCATCTTTCAAAGTAGTCTCAGTTAGTTTTTAATCAGTCTGAGCTTTTGTTCTCTCTGAGAATCCTTACTCTGAATAGGCTCTGTGCTCGGAGTGGAACAACTGAACCAAAATGGCCACTGCAGCCGGGCATTATGGGATGTAAACAGAGTAGTAGTAGTAGTAATGTGATTCATGGTTGGTTCTCAGACTGTTTTCCAGACAATCTATACGCTGTTGCGTCCTCAGTTACCACTTTGCAGCATACCTCCACTGTAAAAATGTAGCTGATTTTGACACAGACGTTCAAAATTGGTCATTGAAACAAAGTTTGAGTGAGTGAACTCTCCCGACAAGCATACGTTCTTTAGTTAAATCCCTTTTAATTTTACCCTCAGCATCATAAACTTCGTTAATTGACCCCTCACTAAGACTTTGCTGCTTTTCCTCCCCACTTTTTACCAATTTTAACTAGAAATATTTAAAAGGTATTTATGTTGATTGATTTCATATTATTTTTCTCTCATTTTTATAATAAAAAAACAAAAGAATCAATGTTTAAGTCTTTGCCCAGCTTGTGAGAGTTAGAGATGGTTGCTGCGTGACTGAGCTCTAAGGTAGTGGGTGATGTGCACAGGGGAATGTGGCATTGGTCTTTATGGCTCCTAAAATGTCTCTAAGAATGGCCCAGATGCTACAATGCACGCTTGAGCCTCGGCCTATCTTTTTTTTTTCTTTCTTTTATCTAACACAATAACCGAATAGCATGCATTGTTGAATAAGCTGAGCGAGGAAGCTGCTGCAGCATAATTGTTGAGAACAAATTGGATTTTAAAAAGCTGAGAGTGGAGAGAAAAGAGGGCAAGATAGTGGACGAGGTTGAGTAAGAAAGGAAAGACTCCAGAGAGAAAGGAAATGAAAACATAATCATCAAAATAAATAGACTGACAAGTATATAGACTGTACATCCTTCATCAGGCCTTAAAATTAAGCAAAAAATGGTAAAATAAATGGTTATATACATATATTTTGTAGTGTTTTTAGTTTAAAAATCCTATAAAGTCTGCTCTGAATTTAATTATCTTAATTAGATTTAATAATAAAATAACGATGATAACCTAAAAATTAAAAATCCCCCCACAGACTTTTAGACTTTGCAATTTTCCCTTCAATTTTTAATTAATATTATTGGTTTTGCAGGTTTGCTCCAGGCTTTTTGGTTTGCAATCCTTTCAGGGGATTATTTTCACATTTATACCGCACTGAAAAATTGGTGTGCGCGTTACATGAAGGTCAAGACTGCGTTGGGAGCTGGTGACTCCATTTCGCTTAGTTTTAATGAGATAATGGCGGCAAGTTGTGATGCACCCACAGAATAAATAAAACATTATTTTTGTTTTACTGCTGGACCACACTTTCATGGTTTGTACACTCTATTTAACTGCAATTTGAGAGCAAAAATGTAACATTTCTAATGGTGACCTTTGAAATAATTGCAATAGTCTGTAAATATTATTAGGATTTTTTTTAGGGGTTGCAGATTGATAAAAAAAAAAATAGCTGTTCATAGTGGTGATGCATTTGCCATCATGCTAGTAACACCAAAATATGATCCCACCATTTAAAAGTACCAGTCTCATGAGAGCAAGCCATATTTTTCCATGTCTAATACCACTTTCTGGTCTCAGCTCACAGAAGTGACCCTCCTGGATGATCCTCTGCCGCTTCACTTTACGCTTTGATGTGCTGCGTGTGCTTTCAGAGATGATTTTCTGTATTCCTTTAGTTTTGTAACAATTTATTTTTTTTGACTTTGATGTTTCCTTTTCTGTCATCTTGAACTAGTTCTAGCAGTACTTCTCTGACCCGCATCCGCAAGGTGCTTTGAAGAGCCACCGCTCAATAGATTTTCTCTTTCTCAGACCGTATTCTGTAAAAAAAAAAAAAAAGAGAACTCCAGCACTTTCGGAAATAGTCAGAGCGGTTCATCTGGGACTTTACATGTCTGATGTGTTAAAAGTCAGTTTGAACTTCGGCAGGTCATTCCGAGCAGAACTACAAGCCCAAATGCACTGAACCGCTGTCGTGTAATTGGTTGAGACGTTTATATCAAAGGGCAGCTGAAATGGTTCAACAAATGTTGTGACTAGTAAGTGAACGTTGGTTGAGAAAGTGTTATTGGAGATGACTCACTTGGGCAATTTAAACTCCTGTCAGGCTGATTCCAGTACTCCCACAGCATGCAGCCGAACCTCCTCTGTGTCTGACACATGTTCGACCTGCAGATTGGTTAAAAAAGCCAGCTGTGTTCTGAGCGCCATGACGGCACGATGATGAAACCTTTAACATCTTTGAACAAACCCGGACAGATCTGACTGAGCTCGGTGACGAGTGTTCATTTTCTCGTTTTCACAATACTTTTCATGACCTGTCCTTTGGCACCCAAGTGTCTTGTCGTCTTCTCTGCAAAGGAGAGTACTAAGAGAATGAAGAATCTTGGGGCAAACACAGTAAAGGAACGATAAAAAAAAAGGAGAAGCTGTGTCAATAATGGACAGTACTGCTGCATTCAGCTCCTCTGTCTCACAGCCAGTGCACCTGAGCAAACAGATGGCTGTCTAATGTGACTAATTCATCCAACCCTCAGTGGTCACTGGCTTAGTTCACCTGGTCTCAAGAGAGAGCAGCACAGCTGATAGTGAAAGTTGAATGAACGGAGATGACAGCATAACCACTGACCCCCTTATGAAACACAAACACAAAGGAGACTAATTGGACTTTTTCTGGATGAGTATTTGTTTTTTCTGCTACTTATAGAAATCACTTTAACCAGTCAGCCAGTTACTCAAAAATTCACAAAATAGCATTGCTATTGTTCTATGCTTTTATCTGCAACTTCATCCATTTAATAAACCTCCAACTTCGCACTTGTGAGCTCCGTGTTTGAGGAACAAAGAAAGTTTGGAATATCACAGTCTAAAGTAACTGTATTAGCAAAACAGTTTTTCTATTTGGACAGAGTAATTATTTTTTAGAACACTTTTACGGTTACTGATGGTTAAAGCAGTGTTTTACTTGAAATGTATTACCTAAGGTGTGTAGATCAAACCCTCAACTGATTCCCATCAAATGACTTTCTGTCAGAAGGGGACGATGGTGGGTTGACAAAAGAATAAGAGGTTTTTATTGGCTAAGGGCCGTTTCCTGTATGACAGCCAATCAGAGTCAACGTTGTTTTACGCCAAGCCAGTTTACATGTAAAAAACACCAAACAGGTGGACAAATTTGCAGGCATAGCAAATCCAGAGCAGCCTGATGAAAAGTTTGCATTTTCCAGGAGGGTATATAAAGGCCCAATCTGAATTCTTCCCTTCTCCCTTCCCCTTCATTTAGCCCTACAAATGGAGAGTTATGAAAAAATTGCGTCTCAAATTTCAGACGTCACTTTCATTTGATGGCATCACCAATAATCGCTGGTCCGCTACCGTTAGCGTGAAGCTTCCATGGCTTGAATAGACATAACAACAGTGGTTTTATAACTTTAAAAAGGTCATGCTACAACAAAAACGCATTACATAGTCGGCTTACCCTCGTGACAGAGGACTTTATGTCCCCCTGCTTGGAGGGTAAAAATCTTTTTAAAGATTTGTGCATGTAGTTGCAGTTGTTTAAGTCGTGCATGAGTAAATTGTATTTTTTTTAATTTTGTTACATGGGAATACTGTGCATATTTGCAAGTACATAAAGTTATGCACAAAATGTATTATATGAGTTACAAATCCATTTGGATTACACACATACCAAATTAATACACAAATCAACAACTATGCATAAACAAATCCAAAGTTATGCACTAATTAAGAATTACGCATACACAAATTGGGTTGAGTCTATTTTCTCTCCATACCTTTGTGGCCACATGGGTCATCCAGCTGCTTAAAACAAAGTTATGAATCCTTGCATGAAAAACTAGTCGAAAATCTAAATCTTCTCTGAAAACAGGTTCTGTTAGCTGAAATTGCAGTAAATAAAAAATGATTCATAGATTTGATGAAGCAACCCATGTTTTATTTTTATTTACATTATTTTTAAACAGAATCTCAGCTTGAATATCTTTTTGTAATGCAAATAGCTCAAATAAATCACATTTTTGCTTCCTGTATGTGCAATGCCACTGTTGGCTTTATAGGAGTAAATTAAAATCTCCATCTTGTACAATATTATGAAATGCTACAGACACATTCCAGCAAACCTGTAGCAACTTGTAACTGGTTGTACACAAAATTACAAAAAAGAAAAGCACATCTAAAACATTTCTATCTTAGAATGACATTAAATTAGTTTTGTATGGACTGCAGAGATTTAGGACTTAAGTTCTTTTGTTTTTCTATTGCAGAATGTTTGTGAATCATCAAATACTGACATTGTTCACTTGGGTTTCTTTCACTTTCTGAGTCACAGAAATGAAATCGAGACTATTTTTGAGACGCAAGCGATGGATAATGACTATTTTGAGGCTGTTTTAACCATATTTTTTTGGGTAATTTTTTTTAATAAGATCCACATGCTGCATTTCAAGCAAGAAATGTCAGGACTCAGACAAACATTTGAAGTCACCTAGTAAACAAGTTTCTAAAGAATTTTATATATTATTTTTTATAATTAGATGATGGAAAAAGATAACTGCAGAACTCATGAAATAGCTCATAAAAATGGAATATTTGGCATCTTTGGCTAATTTTACAAACACCTCTGATTTCTGCTCTCAATTAAGACATTTCTTTAACACATCTATTGTGGATTATTTAAATATTTGGACTACATATTCTTACTGTTGTACCTCAAACATGCTCCAATCCACTATATCTGACATGATGCACTAATACATAAAATAAAGACATCCTCTGTTAATACAAGCAGGCCAGACGTTTGGGACCAATAGTATATGTAAAGAGAGAAACTCCTACGTGAATTCATCTTTATGTTGATTTTGTCATGTGAGTATTATCCGAAAGTAGTTATTGCTGCTATATTTTGGGATTTTTGGTCTTAAAAAAGCTATAAATATGACAAATCATAAAGTATTTTTACTTTTTTTCCTAATGTGACCGAGTAGGAGTACTGGTAACACTTTAGCTGAGGTACTGCAAAACACTCAATATAATGTTGACAAAGATGGTTAATACATGTGTTAAGCTCCCAAGCACGTTATTAAAATGGCCTTTGTAGACAATGGTCTCACTTTAAATGGTAATTTCTTACTAAGTATGTTAATAAACCTAATTTGGCTTTTTGCACTAATAAATATCTTACTAGCACCCTAAAAACCCAATGATGTTTGTCATTGTGTTAATAAAGCTTGTTAAGGAATCTTATATAACGTGTTTCTGGAGTACTGTTTTTGAAAAGTAGGTTGCACTAAAACTGCTCTTAGGTGTACTTTTTTTCTCAAAAGAACTGAAATAAAAGTAAGAGTATATTTTAATGATTCATGACTAATAAATATAAGAATTTCTACTAACACACAGCATAATTTTTCTTGTTTGTACCGTAGAACAAATTCTTTTCTTAATACACTGAAGACAAATGAATGAAATTAGATTCTGTGCTAACAGAAAGCCTGTCTGGTACAGCAGCTCTAATTTGTAGATGTTGTTAATTAATGAATAGGAGCAGAAAGACTTCAAACAGCTTCATTTAGCTTTAATCATAGTGAGTTATGGCTCATCGAAGATCTGGGAAGAGTCTTTTTAGTCATTATGCTGCTTTCAACATACATTATTGGACAATATGTAAAGGACAGACTGTTTTTCACCTACAACCGACAACACATCATTAAATATGCCTAATGGCCACATAATTAAGGCCATTCAGGCTGTTTTGTCTCGGCGCTGCACTCAGCTTTGGTGGATTTGGTGAGAAAGTTCTGGTTGTTTGGAGCTGCAAATATAAAGTCATCCAATCTTGGAACATGGACGTAGCCTTTTCAAGAAAAAAAAGTTCCTGTGTTTCAAAGGAATGTGAAGGTGTGCTTTCAACACCAGCAAAAAAGGCCCCCCGGAAAACAAGAGAAAAGATAAGATTGTGGATATTATGATAAGCCACATCCTTTGCAGGCAGAAAGATGATTAAAGTCCTTAATCAAGAGGAGCTTAATCTTTACTAACAAGAGGAATCCAATGAGTAGTCATTACAGCTCAGTACAGTGAAATTATCATGCTGATAACCATGGCAACTACAACACTGCACTATTATCAGAGAGCTTGTAGATTATTCTGTTTAGGAACTCCATTATTGTCAGCAGGAGTAGTTATAAAAAATGTATAAATAGAAATTTTAGAGATTTTCTTAGAGCCATTGTTATGAAAGGAAATTGTGGAAAAAAAAAACATTCCAACACAACTCTTTGATAGTCATTTTTGGTGCCAAACTTGAGTTTTAAAGTTTTTGATCGTTTCTCACCAACTTTTAAAAGGTTACAGGGGGTTTTGAGTGTCCTTCAGCTTCATCAGCCTTATCCATGAGGGGGTCATTTATCCATTTTCATGCCATATATAAAATAATCCACAAACAATGAGAAGATAGAAATGAAAAATGAACTCAGATTATACTTTTTTTTAGCAATACAGTAAATACAGTTTATTTATGGTATTTTCTTGGTAATATTTACACTTTGTGGCTCATCCAATCCTGGGTGAAATCCATGTGTTCTCCAACTAGAAATGGAACAGATTGGTCTTCTAGTTTTTCAAAAGTTTAAGTGAATTTCCTGACATCTACAGAGACTGGCATACTGTTAAAGCTTCACATGTAAGAAGCAGAAGATAGCAGTCTTCATGCATATTAACATGGTTCTGTAGAAACTACACATGGCTATGAATCACTGAAATAAACATATTTTTTAAGTTTATTTCTAAACTTTGTAGAACAAAGGTGTATTTACTTGATTATTATTGTTTTAATCATTTTAACTATTTTCTAAAGTTTCTATAGCTACAGAAAATATGTTGCAACTCTCATGAGACTAGTTAGTTGACTTGTTACTGGTGAAGCTTGTGAGAAAAAAAAAATATTTGTGTATTCTTACTCCTAAATGTTTTTCACTATAGTACAGTTGTATCCACTTTCTCTGTAGCTTTCATGAAGAACCCATTGAAAAAGTAAACCATTCCTGTCATCACTTTAATGTGTTTTTCCTTGTTGCAATCATCACAATTAATAATTATCTTCTTTAAACTTATATTTTAGAAGTTATACCATGTGTCTTAAATGTTTTTTTTTTTTGTTATAATGTAGATGATTAGCAGGGCTCCAAAGCAAAAGATTTTGCTAAATGATTAATTTACATTGCCTGTTTGCAAAAGATTACTTAGATTACTTATTTTTTTCAGTCAACGTTATGTTTGCAGTGCTGCCATTGATTTTTAGTGTTCGCTGAAGTAGTAGTGCTATTTATAGTTGTAGTATTAGTACTAGTAGTAGTTGTTGTAGTGGTAAAAGGAGTAGTAGTAGCAGTAGTAGTATTAGTAGTAGTACTGCTAGTAGTAGCAGTTGTAGTAGTAATAGTAGCAGTAGAGGAAGAAGTAGTAGTAGTTGTTGTAGTAGTGGTAGTAGTAGTAGAAATAATGTAGTTGTACTAGTAGTAGCAGTAGTAATGATAGAAGTACTAGTAGTTTTGGTAGTTACTATAGTAACTGTAGCAGTAGAAGTAGTAGTAGTTATAGTAGTAGCAGAAGTAGTAGTAGTAGTTGTTGGAGTAGTAGCAATAGTAGTTGTAGAAGTAGTAGCAGCACTAGTAGTTGTAGTAGTAGTTGTTGTAGTGCCAGTAGTAGTAGTAGAAGTAGGGTAGTTGTTGTAGTAGAAGTTGTAGTAGTAGAAGTAGCAGTAGTAATAGTAGAAGTAGTAGTTGTTGTAGTAGTTGCATTAGTAGTGGTAGTAGTAGAAGTAGTAGTAGTAGTGGTGGTGGTAGTAGTTGCAGTTTTAGCAGTAGTATTAGTAGTAGTAGTAGTAGATGTAGTAGTAGTTGTTATTGTAGGAGCAGTAGAACTAGTAGTAGTAGTATTAATAGTAGTCGTTGTTGTAGGAGTAGTAGAATAAGTAGTATTAGTAGTAGTACTAGTAGTAGTGGAAGTAATAGTACTTATTGTGGTAGAAACAAGATATAAAACACAATGATGACATATAAGACAAAAGCTAAATTCAAAAAATTATACAAGACAGTAAAAGTTTAAATAATTAGGATTGATGTGCAAATCTGAAGACATAGGTGTTGAGATTTTATAGAAAACTGAGACGTGAGTTCAAGCAGTCTCGACTTGCACCAAATGTAAAAAACTAGAAAAATGTGGTAACTTCTAGAGTTTAAATTCTCATCCGTTTCTGCTGCTTGACTGTGTCGACATTGCACAATGTTTTGTGACTGTTTACCCCCATGTCTTTGCTGTTTAGGCTGTTCGTTCAAGCCCAGTTGCTGCAAAGCCCAGAAGTCCTTGGAGTTCATCCCAATAAACTTGCACACGCAGAGGATGAGGGTCTCATGCCTCAAGAAAACAGGTAATGTTTCATGAATGTAGACGGAGGCCTCGGAGTGAACCCTTGCTTAAGGGCTATTTGATTTGCAAGCAAGCAGCTGTTTGATGTGTTTTTTCTTGTCCACTTGTGCCTGTGTGTTTTGTGAGCTGCTCATTCTTTTTGTCTCTCTGAACCTGACTTCCACATCCGTCAAAAATACTCAGAGGGTTCAGAGAGGCAGTTTCTAGGTCATCACCCAGATTGAAAGGTGAGTGTAAAGTTGGCCTGAAAAGGGAGATAAAACACTAATTAAACCCTTTGTGTTTTTCCAATGTACACGACTGAGCTGTCTCCACCAGTACTGCTCTGCAGAAGGGTTTTTATTGGCCTGGAACTGTCTGAGTGTATTAGGGCAACCAACTGCTGCCTCGCTATCTGTGGGAGGGCTCCATTTCCACTAAACAACCGATGATTGATGGGAATGTAACAAAAATCAGACAAACAGTGAGATTATCTGTCATTCTTTCAATGAGGACGTCATGATGGCAGTTAAAATGAGTCCAATCAAGTCATCATTCAGTCTCACAACTCTCTGCTGCAATCTGTCAGAGAGGAAAAATGAGGAGGATCGCACCAAAACAGACCTCGGAGGAGGTAGTCAATTGATGGATTGGCACTCTGATAATTAACCTCCGAGGGCCCAACTCACCTTTTAGCTCACTTCAAAACGGTGACGGTGTGTGTGTGTTCTCACAAAAATAAACTGAACCAGTTTTGTATGTTAAACCAGATCCAAAAATATATTTATAATTACTTTTAAAGAAATTAGTCATAACAAGGAGCATGAAATGGCACAAAAAAAAGTCCCACTCCAATACTTTTTTGATCTGTTGTTAAAGTGTTTCCAGTGGTCTTTTAATTAGAAATATTCTGTTTTAAGCCAAGATTTAAAAAAAAAAAAAAGATGTTGTTCTCTAGGACATAGCTTCTGCAGAGCAGCAGGAGTTTATCAGAATGATCTGAATTAGGGTTGTGATTGGAAAGTTGTCTTAAAGCAACCCCGCCCCTTTTCCCCTCCCTCTTGGCTAGAGCTCTCTTTTTACATGCTCTTCTGCTAACTTACATTTCCTCACAACCCCAACCTAACATTACTGGTGCAACAAAAATGGCGAGCAATATTTTAGCCATTCATTAGTACGTTTTTGAGCTAGATCCCAGCTCAGACCAGGAAAAAGAAGATGTGTGTGGATCTAGTCGTTTATAGGGGAGCAGAGCAGGGAGCTTGTAGACCCTTGTATTTTCTAGGTAACAAATACAATCTATTTAAAGTGGTATTCTTTGTCTGCTCTTGATTTACAATTTGAACAAAGAAATACTCAGAAATGCAATTTAAGCTTTATATAAATGTCTTTCATCATGAGAAAAATGTAACACGAGCATGGTAAAAACACCAGAAACATAACTTTCATTGGAGTGGGTCTTAAATGTTTTAAAACCTTTAGTTTTGTGTCATAAAATATGGTTTTCTAATGATGTAAATCTATTAAGCATCACACAACCATGCCATTCACATGCAAGTGCTTGATGAAAATCTTCCCCCAGCAAAAAGTAAAACCTGAAGTGAGATGGAGATTTTGACTAGAGTTTACTCCACCTGACTTAAAGAACCTGCTGAAACCAAACATGCACGACAGAGGGGAAGCAGAGGTTTTTGCAGATGGGAGAGATTTGCTCTCAAGCCTCATATCATGTTATAGAAGCAGCAAGAACAGCTCATAGAAAAGGCCCAAAACTTGTTGGAATCTAGGGGCTCCCTGTAGAAAGAGATTGGATTTCTGGTTTTCTCCCTTTCTAACAGAAAGGCTGGAGGGCAAATTTCTACAGTTCAGTTTTGTTGTGCCTTCCCCCCTTATTCCGAAAAAATAAAGAACAGCGTATGTTATATTACCCTGCTATATTGCCAAATTTTCCCCTAAAACATTCTTTATTTTAAGACATTTGATGAATCAACTTAATCAAAGAAACAATTTCTATTCCTACAATCCAAACAGATCGATCTGTTAACTGAATCACCCTCTACTATAATAAAATTGGTTCAAATTGAAATAAATTGATTATTGATCAATAGAAACTAGAATTTAGATTGAGGCATTATAGCTTTATTTTACTATAGTGCAAAAATGACCAAGTGCCATCACAGTGGATCGTTCAAAATTAACCAATTTTATCAATAAATGAAATCATCAACCTCAAATTATGTTGTTAATTTTAACAAATACTTTTGCATTTTGTCTACCTCTCCAACAGAATAGGTAAAAACATTAAACATTTTTGCTTTTAAATCATCATGCCATCTTAAGGGATCCAGATGACCCCACCCTTATATAGATGTGTGATCCCTCCCATGACAAAGGTGGAAAGGATTTTATGTCTGCCACAGACACCAGTAAAAATAAAAATAATCCTTGCAACAAAAAAAAAAGTGGGGTCCAGATGACCCCACTTTTAATATAAACATGCCTAGGATAGCACAAGCGTTACAAAAGTCTAGTTTAGTATGTCCATTGTAGCAATAGGAATTGCTTGTTTAGTTTTGAGTTCCACCCGGAGGGTTGAGAGTGCGACACCGGAAGTGTTGAACGTTCGACTTAAACCTTTTTTAGCCTTAGTTCATTGATAAAACTATTGGTGTTACATCAGGATCAGGTGTGTGAAGCTCGCTTTGGTCATTGTACCTTATTGTGTACAACCTGTCATTGTTTTTCTGTGTGCTGTGGGATAGACAATTAGGGGACCTTGATACCTGAACACTCCAGGTGCCTAGCATGGGGCTGTCAGCAGCCTTGTGACCAACCACAGAGATAAATAATGATGGAAGCACTTGGTCCTACTGTAGCATTACACCAATTTTACCCCATTGTGGGTTTTTTTTACTGTTATTTACTCTTTTTTTGTGGTGAGACATGGAAGTCTTGAGTCATACTTTTTTTTCCCCACAAGAGATTTTCAACAATCCGTTCTGACGTCTTTCTGAGCCCCTCATTTATTGACCTCCCTGAGCACAACCCTCAGATACACACGTACACTTTCCTGCATTCTTGTTTGGTGTTTTAATTGTCAGGTTTCGTCCATTTCTTATTCCAGTCAGGACTTTTATCTAAGCACCTCAGTGCCTGCTTTGCTGTTTTTCAAAGTTTTATTTACTTTTGAGGCTGGTATGCAAATAGCTGTGAATCGCTGTGACATTGACCGTCCTTCTGTTGCAACACGGGACTAATACTCTCTACATACCTATTTATACTTTGTATTGACTTTGCTGACGACGTGTTTATTTTTTCAAAGCTTGTCCTACAGATGTCATTATCTTCTCTTTCCATCCCTCAAGTTTTGGCTGCAGCCTCTAGCTTCTGAGAAGCATTGCCAGTATTTTGAATTTTAGGAACTAAATAACATAAGATCCTTTTTCTTTTCTTTTTTTTCTCTACAGATGCATTCTATGACATTGTCACTGTTGGTGCTCCAGCAGCACACTTCCAGGGTTTCAAGAGTGGAGGTCTGCAGCGTTTGCTGAGCAGATATGAAGCAGACAAGAAAAGGTACAAATGGTTCAGTGTAATTCTCCTTCAGCCAAATCCAAATTTTTCCCTTACCCCTACAACCTCTCCCTACCCCTACATTTAGAACTCCAAACAGAGAGTTATGGAAAAATAGTGAATTCGAATTCAGACGTCAGTCCCACTCGATGTCGTCATCAATCCTTTTTTTTTTTTTTTAATGAGCTCCACTGCCTGTAACCCCCCCTTTTTGATTGACGCATGACTGTTAACTCAAAAGTTTGTCTGCACCTGCTCTTCTCACCAGTTGGCATGTTTCTCAGTTTACATTTATACTGAAGAGGCTCAGATCTGACAGAAACTTCAGAGCTTCCTGTCAAAGCTCAAAGTCGCACTCAGATGTTTAGAGAAGAATTTTCCGAACTGAGTTAATTAGCAATAATCACATTGATTTAAAAAAAAAAAACTGCCGATATAAGTGCACATCTGTGAGCTCTCAGCGTTAGAGCGACTACTCTATTATGATTGCTCTGAAGTGTTTCCAAGTTTTACCAGCAAGTCCTTTTCATTTGACAGACTTTTGCTTTTGTGTTATTTGCAGTGACTTTCTGAAGGCTGAGATTAGCAGCACTCTGAAAATGCTGATATCTTTCCCCCTTTGAATGCAGGGTAGAGCTCAATGTCACTGGAGTTCTGTTTGTGGTCAGTTAAGTCAACCCAAAAAATTGAAAGGTCTCCCTTCTACCCTCCCTCTGCACTCCATGGAGAGCAAAGTCATTACAGACCATGCCAGATCTAATTAGTTACAGAGGCTGCAGCTCAAGAAAACAGTGGAGGCAAGACAAAGACGAGTGGGATATGGGCAAACGTGGACAAAAAAAAAAAAAAAGATGGGAACGTACCGTGGGGCTTAACCCCGTATTTTCATGCTGAAATGAACAAGTCCATTTGAAGAAGTTGGTCAGTTTTGTCTGTGTGAGTAAGGTGTGATAAGACAAGCATATTTTTGAGAAATCCTCTGTAATGAAATCATTTCTCTCTAAGTAAGAGATTAGGCTTCAGAAGGAACCTCTCCAGGGAGAAGGAGCGTTTTGTTTCAAATTTGACTTAGCTAATGAATCACCGTGGCTTAAATTTTCCAATTTTCCGCCTGGATAACTGACTACTGACTGGCACAGTTGAGTTTGACCTGGAGTGTAGTGGATTGTTAGTCACAAACGGCGACGGTTCGGATTTCTGATTTCACCCAGAGTTGGAGGTTTGTCATTTTAATGATGTATATGTTTACAAAACTAGTTGAAGTTTCCTTTTAATGATGCCTTCTGGAAAACTCCAAGCCAGGCTTTTTCTCAGACAGATGTTTATAGACTCCGCACTCCGGCTTAAAAAGGTGAGGAGAAAGACATTCTTTCTGTGGCTTTATTTCTTCTTTTGAAGCGTGCTCACAACACCAGACCCATTTCTGTCAAAAAAGAAAGACGAAACTGATTAGAGTTTAGGAGCGTGAGGTTATATCGTAGATGAGTCCAGGTTGAAGCCCCATAATTGCTCTATAAGTCAAGCCTATTTTATCAGAGCAAAGGTGCTCATTGCACTTCTCTCCGTGTAACCTGTCGCCTTTCAGACGCAGCCTTTTGTGATCACATCTGATTAAAATAGGAATAATCGGCGAAATGTGAGACTTGGCAGTGTGATATTAATAAATCAGCGAGGATAGAAAGGATTGAGCACAGGAGAATAAAAAGGAAAACTGAGCATAAAGGTGTTACCAGGAGGCCAATAAAAAACCTATTTGTCTTTGTTCCATGGACATTAGAACAGAGGGCAGGGGGTTCTTTCCAAAGCCAATAAAAATCAGCGTTGGCCATACTTAGCATTAGGCAGGCTATGCAGTGTGTTTTGTCTCCTGGGATGGGCAGGGAAAGTTTTTTAATCAATGGCTGCCTCTTAATATTCCTCAAGAAACTCTACATCCACCCACAGTACCAAAGTGTTCTTTTTTTTATTAGTGCGCGCTCTCTCAATTCAATTCAAGTTGGTCCATTTTTATATGTTTTTAATTGGGTCGTCAAGAGATTTGCTGAGGTGTTGTAATCATTCAGCTTATGTTAATGTCTATTTATCATGCTACATTCACGGAAAAAGAGGTTGTAGGGCACCAGAACATTGCTGTATTCTCCCCTCTTATTCTGTGCTTTAGTGTTATTACAAAGGAGGAGGCCATAATACCTTAAGAAAGATGGCTTTTGGTAAAATCGATTGTACTTGCAGGAGCTGGTACTAAAGTGAAGTGGAGCCTCTAAATCTCGTCTGCTGTAAAACAGGGGAAGCAACAAGTGTCTCTTCACAAGGTTCCCTGGTTAGCAGAACTTTCAAAGGACGCATTTCCAGGGCAACCGTGGAGGTTGGAAATGTGTCCTGCAACATCAACAGAGTCTCCTGAGGCTGATGTTCAAATTTAGTGTGACTAGCAGCATGTTTTCCTACAAAATAACTTCCTCCCAGGACTACTTGATGTGAGTGAGGGGACAGGCTGTTAGCGGCGACTGGAGACCATGTGGTCATTTTGATGGACAGCAGCTTGTCAGTTCTGGAGTCAACCTGCTCCAGGTTCTCTGGATGAAGGAGAAAGATGCTGGCAGTAGCCTTGAGGCTTCTTTGGTCACAGATCAGGGTCTGCGTTTGTCTGATCGTTACGGAAAGCTTTGGCTGCTTCTCTGAGAGCTGGTGTGAAATCGGTGCCCAGGAGAGTTTTCAGCAGCTGATGGGGATTGGCATTTTAAAAAATCTGGGTTGAGATAATGTTTTTCAATTTGTATTTAAAGAGAATTAAGTAATGCTACTATTTCCTCATGGTGGTCTGGTATATGAGCTATGACAATAACTGTCTTTGAGCTCCTAAGACTCACGAATCTGAATATTGATAATATCAATACCAAGGTGAAGTATCGTGCTGTTATTTATACATTTTTGTTGCATGTTTGCTTTTTTTAAAAAAACTTGAGCTAGTTACTATTTTATTGCTATTATGATGGTGTTATGCCATTGTTAATACACATGTTTTATATTTGATGTATGTTCATTTCAGATTGTTTTATTTAGTTAACAAACGTTTTTATATGCTAAAAGTCTCAGTCCTGTGTTTTAACACTTAATTCACAAAGAACATGTTCATTTTTGAAATTATATAATATAACATTACAAGAAAAAAGTTTCCGTATCAATATCAGGGAGACTAGCCTTGTAAGTACTTGGTATTGGATTAATACCCAAAATTCCCAGTATCGCCCTTCCGTATTCACAGCTCCAGTAGATTTAACCACTGTGGTAATAGACCCCAAAATGAGATGTCTACACATTTGGACAACTTGTGAATCAGAAGTAGACTAAAGAAAATGTTGGAAAAAGCTTGTAAGTGTGACATAGGACTTACAACAAGTCACAAATTTCATGCTCCACTCATTCTGAGCCTCATCTGAGCTCGAAACTGGATAGCTTTGATATTGCTCACCATTTTTGTTGTAACAATAAAGTTAGGTTGAGGTTGTGAGAGGCTGTAAGCTACAGAGAGTGTAAAAAAGGGATGATGGGAAATGGGGCAGGATTATAACAACGGTCCACAACTCAGAGGTAAATTTCTAATAAACCACTGCTGCTCTGCAGAAACTATGTCCTGGAAAACAACATTGTTTTTTATATTTTGGCTAATAACAGCATCATTATAATTAAAATTCCACTGGTAATGCTTTAAAATACATCATAAGATGAGTGGAATTGGAACTTAAAAAAAAATCAATAAAAAAGGTAACAGGCCCCTAAAATATGTCTGGTTTGGAGAATATCTGTTGTAAGCTGTTATAAAAGTTTGAATAGTCACCTGTCAGGTAACAGACCACACCCACAAAAGTAAACAATTTAATGTTAAGAGAAAACAATACCTGATTTTAAAAAATAGGTCCATTTGACACACCAGATCTGTACCAATCCAGAATCAGCAGATTTCCGCTTTAGCCTGCCTCTTCATTTCTTTTCAACTTGGGTGGGAGTTTGAATTTAGTGCATAGTAGCAAGACAAAAAGTCATCTGTATTTATGAATCATAAAATTGGACAAAACTTTATGAGTATGGTGATCTGAAGCTCACCAGTGAATCCAAATAAAAAATGATGAGAATGTAGAAAAGAAAAAAATAAGATTTGGAATGTTCTCATCAAAGTGCATATTTAGGGCTGATTGAAATGCTTTGGCAAACCCCCCTATAGAAGCCGTGGATGACTCCAGACCCTAAATTATTTACAACAAAGTTAAGAAGTAAGAAATAACATTTACTCTCAACAAAAAAGGAGATGAAATCCTCTCATCCAGGGTTCTTGCTGCAAATTATAAGTTCAATTAGGAACAAGCTTAAGAGATTTCATCCTTGTAATTTCTCTTTAAATAACATTGGCATGATAAATTAAGATATATTATGCTGTTGTATGAGGATCCAATTTTACTTTTTCTTCTATTAACGTCTAAAAAAAGCAACAGAGTAGAAAAGGTTTCATAGATTTTCTTTCTTCACTCGAGCTTAAGTGTTGAAATGTTTCTCCTTTGTCTTGATCCTTTTGTTGACATTGTTTATCCGTCAAACTTGAGCTTCCAAGAAAGAGGTGGTGATAATCTAATGAATAAACCAAAGCGTTGCTTCAAAGTATGTCAAGTGTGCTGGGGAAGCGGCAGCAGCACTCTGGCATTTTAATAACTGGAATCACATGCGTTTCTT
The DNA here is from genome assembly GCF_002922805.2 of Oryzias melastigma. NCBI lineage: Eukaryota > Metazoa > Chordata > Actinopteri > Beloniformes > Adrianichthyidae > Oryzias > Oryzias melastigma. The sequence continues at coordinate 15,889,735 of NC_050512.1, forward strand.
TGGCACCATCACTCTTCCTACATTTATGCATTTATTTGACTTTTTCTTAAGAGTCACCAGAGAGAAATGTTCTCTCTTAGGACGCAGTGCAAATGTAGTCTTGCTATTTGCAACCTCAATTGACTCCAGACTTTAGCCTCTGGAACGCATAAAGTAAAGCCAATGGTAGAGTTCAGAAATTCTTTATATCTTCTAAATCACTTGAAGTTCATAGAAGTATCATACTTTGCAGAAAAAAATTCCAGTTCATGGCTTATTTCAAGGTTAGTCAGACGTTTTCCCCTTCTTTATTGCATTTACATTCCCATACGTATATTCTTGTGAAGAAATCCAAACAAAAAAAGGTAATATGAGCAGCAATGTTTCCCAGCATGCTTCTGATGCCATCAGGTGAATACATTTTTTTGTCTTTTACTTTCACTGAAAGTAAAACGCATATTTCAAACTATAAGTTGCTCCAGAGTATAAGTCGCAGCAGCCACAAATGTGTAGCTAAGAAGGAAAAAAATATATATAAATCACACTGGAGCTTAAGTCTCACTTTTTGGAGAAATTTATTCGACAAAATTGTCCTTATGAAACATAAGGTAGTATATTAGCAGAACAATGTTAAGATAACCATAGTATAAAGTCAACTAAACTCTTTATACCAATTTAAATCACTCAATTCTTTGTCCTCTGTGTTGCTTTTGAACAACTCCACCTCTTCTTCTGCGTTGCTGTCAGTGGCAAGCACTGATGCTCACTTCTACAGCGCCCTCTAGCAGTTGTTAGTAGGAAAATAACTAACGATAAGCCTTTTTTTTCATACACTCAACAAAAATATAAACGCAACAGTGACGTTTATATTTTTGTTGAGTGTATATTCAAGTCGCACTGGCCAAACTATGCAAAAAGCACGACTTAAGCTACAAAAAATACATTGGTTACTAATTTTGACACTGGACATGCAGCCAGCACAGCATCTTGAAAATACTGTAGTCCGTTAAATGTTAGAAATAAGCAACTTTTTTCATTTTTTTTCTGCAAAAGATATGTAGCACAAACACTAAATAGATAAATAAGTGTACAGACCTTTTTTTTCTCCATATTGTCTCAGAAAGTTTGATTATATTCATTTATTATTTTCTGATGGACTCTTTGCTCTTTCCTGAAGTTTGTGCGGAACAGCTGAGCTCATGCATAAGGCAACTCTGCCCTCTTCATAAACTCTACTGTCTGCCTGGGGAAGGCAAATTAATATTGCATTTTGCTGCTTCAGTTATAAAGGTTCACCAACATCAGTTTCAATAAGAAAGGTAGCAAAAACCTTATGAGCATGACACTAAATTAGAGGTCTATAGTTAGACATCAGTTTTTCACCAAATATCTAAAACAAGAGTGGACTCATTGAACTATGATATTTCAAAACTTTCTAAATTGTATAAATCTAAGAAAAAAATACTATAAAGGTTTTTACTACACAAAATTCAGATAGTATTTTTGCAAAATAGATGTTTACCAATCAAACAGTAGCCTTGTCCTTAGAGGTCAAGATTTAAAATGTTTCTTACATCCTAATTTGTTCAAAGCACAAACGGGAGAAAGCAAAACCAATGCACAAAATCTAAAATACCAAAGATTAAACAAAAAACTTTAGTGTCCTATTTAAAAAATAAAAAAAAGTGCAATGCAGGGATGTTGAGTTCAAGACCTAAAAGGCCACTGTTTAATCAAATCTAGAAAAAAGTGAACAAAAGTGTCATTATGAACAAAATCAGGGCAATGATTAGCCAGAGAAAAGCAAAAGTCAAGTTGACATTTATTCTAAAGAACAGTAAGCAGCAAAGTGATTGGTTACTGCAAACAGGTGTGACTAATTTACAACAAGAACACAACACACTAAAAATGTGAAAAAAATGACATTTGCTTAATTATCAAAACATTTATATATATATTAATGCAAACATGGCTGTAAGCATTTTATGATTCTTATTTGGTGTACAGGCAGAGACATGCAACCGCTAGTATTTTATTTGTCAAACAATAGTCAAGATGGATGGATGGAAAAAAAATTAACATTTTTGGTGGTCCAGTCCTCACTGATACAGTTTAGGGTTTATCACTTCAAAGAGTTTGGAGGATAAACTTGCACTCCAGAGATGCTGCAGGTAAAGGTTTCACTGTCATCACTTCCATTTGATCATATGAAGATAAATCTTTTTGGCTCAAGGCTACAGTAATGTTTAAAAAATTAAACCACAACTTGCCCTGGGTCTATCATCCTTAGGGGAACCTGGGCTCATGCCCGAGGCCCTCAAAGGCCCCACGGCATCCTTACTAGAACATAATAGAAGATGTACAGAATATTATACAATCATGTTGCCCTCTATTCTTTTCCCTCCTGCATGTTTTTTCCTCTCTCTAAGCCTGGCTGTTTCACTCTGGTGCAGCTCCACCTGGCTCATTCATTCTTCTAGTGAGGACATTATTGTCCATCATCAGCACAGAAACAGGCTGATCAGCTGTTAAGTGTTTGCTGCAATCACTACAGCGTCCCGCTTTAGTAATCCTGTCCCGGAAAATAATGCACATCTCGTGTGTAAAATGTGTCAGACTACCTTCAAGGGCTGCAAACTGTTTCCTTTCTTCCAGCAGTGCCTAATTTCATGCGTTTTTATTATATTTTCTCCATCGTATCAGTGTAATTTACAATCCAAAGCTCTTGCCAAGTTCTCGTTTTAATGCTGCAATCTGCACCTGATTTCAATTAATCAATCAAGTCTCGATAAAAATTACTCACATGTCCTAACAAGATAGACAGTTTATTTACACCCACACCAAGTTTGGAGTTCTTCATTTAGAATTTTAGATGTTTTTGAAGTATAGCATTTTTACCATTATATGTTGGATTATTTTAGCCTATCTTAACCCTTTAACACAGGAGCTCTGGTGTTTATGTTTTTTGATTTACTATCATTTGTTTATTTATTTTAAAAGGAAAAAAGCAGCTTTTCTCCTTTAGAATCTGCTGGTTGATCTTGTTTACGGTTAAAAATTACACTATGTTAAAGATTTTATGTTTAAGCTTCAGGTGTTAAAGGTTAAATTAGTATCCATCCAATCCCACTTTAATTTTATATCATAATCTCGTTTCTTTTTTTTTACTTTAAGATTGTTTTTATTGATCCCATTGCAACAAGTTAGTTCCATGTCTTAAATATGGTCATGCTTTTGTTTTTTGTTTTTAAAGCTAGAAAAAAAGTTTAAGGACCCAGTCCAATTATATTTTGGTCTATTGTAAAGTGTTCCAGTGGACTTTCAAATTATAACTATGTCATTTTTAGAAAAATCATAAAACCTGTGTTGTTCTGTAAGATTAACGAGCAATATTTAAGCCATCCTGACGTACAGTTTTGAGACAGATGCCAGCTTGGACAAATTAATCTGTGTGTCTACAAGTGGATGCATCAGAATAGAGCAGATCAAGGAGCTTTTCACCTGCCAGTGAATATTCTACATCAAAACTAAGCTTTTTTCCAACAGCATCTGTTCCTGATTCACTGTGATTTGAATGAAGAAACACTCTGAAGTGCAATTTTAAACTTAAATCTTTTTATACATTTTGAGTAAAAACACAAAAAAACAAGATTTTCATCAGAGTGGGATTTTAAATGTGTTTAAAGCTTAAAAGCCCATTGGCCTCCTCGGGTTTTTATCTTTCCTTTTATCCGCAAGAATAGATAGAGACACTTTGGATTGAAAAGATGCCTAAAGCTTTTAACGATATTCCTGTGCCTTTGGCCACTCTTGTGTACATCCTTAGTTTATGCAGTTGTACCTTCGCATGCCATCTCTGCGGACCTGTTTTGACTGACAACAATGCTGATGAGACAATTAATGCTGCTTGCCAAAGAGCCGCGTAGAGAGGTCAGTTCTATCCTCCAGCATCAGGTGGCAATTCCCAACATTCATTATAGCTGGCATATGCTCCCTAATGGGTTTGGAGTTGTACTTTCCATGCTGCTTTACTTCAACCGCTTTCTCCTTTGTTAAAGTTTCTGTCGCATAAAACTCCAACCTTTATGATATTGTCAAAGGATGTACAGCTGAAAAAAATAACCAGCTTCTATTTTTACTTCAGCTTTGTATTGTAAACCAATTGAAAGTAAGGCAAAAGGAAAAAGTTTGTTGAAATGCTTGATAAATTTTACACAGTTTGCATCGCGTCTCATTTCCCCCTTAGCAATCCCTTTGATTAGCATTAAGCTTGTGGGTGGTAGTCCTCCAGAGGGCTCATTAGCTATAATGGCAAGGCCAAATTTTAACTATTGGCCAACAGAAGATATAGATATCTGCTAATATATATGGCTAACATCTGAAGCCCTGCAGAATTCCATGCAAACTGACAGATCATGTGTTGCTGCTGCACAGAGGGCGACTGACAGAAGAAACATTAGTGCATCCACATTTATTAATATTACTAGCTTTCTGTATGTGCCATCATTTCTTGTGCCAATTATACCATAGGATGTGGCTTTGGGGTCTGGCCTAAATTGCAGATTTTCCTCTAAACTCGCTGGAAGGCTCAGAAACAACTGCATCTGTTGGCACCACATCTTATGGCAGGAAGGAAACCCAGAGCCGCTGGAATTTCGACTGAAGGGAATGTTTGATTGGGGTGATTTGCCCTGAATAAAGAAACTGACAAAAGATGGCTTTTGTGTGTATGGTTAGATAGCTGCCCAGAAATGAGAAAGATTAATTATTCACCGAGAGAAAATGGGTTGACACTGGACTGCAGGTTCAATTTTGAAAGTTCAGGCTGAGTACCCTGAAGGAGTTCATAGTGACATCTTTAAAGTGGCAAACCTTTAAAAAGTGCCTAAAAAGATTTGCACCACGCTGTTTAAAGACAACAAAATTAACATTTCTTCATTATTTGACCTGAAGGCAGTAGGGAGCCTCATTTACATTTCCAGATGAGTAACTTTTTTTTACTGCTCCTGTCAGATAAGAGCACCCAGCTTGATTGCTTTTTGTAAATATGTTTATAGTTCAAGTAATCTGGTGTCACATTTTTACCATTTGTTCTTTACTTTAAAAAAAGATAAACTTTTTTTGGCCAAATGAGTCACACTACTTTAAATAATCAATCAAAATGTACTTTCTATTTAATTTCCTGTCATTTTTAGTGTTAGCTCGCATTTTGCAGCATAGTCTGAATGGGTCCAAATCAGAATATGTGTCATGTCAACCTGGTTATTTATAAAAAAAACAAAAAAAAAAATTAACAAAAAAAGCTTATTTTTTGTTTTAAGATCATCTCAATTAAAGAAAAATTTTAAACTGACTGCAGATAAGTGCAATACTCAATAAAAAGGGGGATATTTGTAATTTTGTGGCCTTGAACCCATATTTTTTTAGTATATCCAGAGGAAAGATGAAGTAAGCAAACGGTCACTCCTGTGGTTAAGAATAGAGACGTATAGCTCTCTAACTGGTGATGTAAGTTTGACAAACCCGTTTTTGTTCAGAACTTTTAAAAGAACTTATTTGAGGAGTTCCTGCAATCCCAGTGCAAGCAAAGTCCTCATACTTTGGATTACACTTCAGCCACTTTCATCTCTGCTGCAGTCATACCTTGTAAGGAAGCTACCAAGCTTGGAAAATTTTGAAGAAAAAAAATCATGTTCTGAATGCATACATATTTATCTCTGAATGCTAAAAATAGATGTGGTGCAAATATTTTTGTTTTTCAAGAAAAATGAATGCTGCACTCTCACCTAGAAGTTCTGCATTTTATTTTAAGTTAGTGGTTATTAAAATCATGAAATAATTAGGATATTGTATGAATTTACATGCATATTTGTAGAAATTACATGAGAGTATGCATTTGATTAGTTTATTTACCTGTTATCCAACTGTGTTAAATACATTGGAACTTTGACATAAGAACACTTCTTAAAAAATACAACTTTTTTACTCCAGAGAAGCAAAGATGTAACCCTTTCAAAGTTAAAGACCCATTCCAATGAAAATAGGGTTTTTGCTGTTTTTTTAAATGTTCTTGTGACATTTTTTCTAAAAATTGAGGATGCATATAAAGAAAATGAATTTTACAATTTAATTTCTCAATATTTCTGTATTCATATCATTGAGAATCCAGCACAGACAAAAAAAAATGCTATTGGAAAAAGCTGGTAGCTGTGATCATGACTCCCTGCTCTGCTCCATTCTGGTGCATCCACTTGTAGACATAGAGATCCAAATAGATCCATGTACGTCCTCATCTGAGCTGATATCTGGCTCAAAACTCCAATATTGCTGTGCATTTTTGTCCAACATTAATATTAGGTTGAGGGGCTGTAAGCTAGCGGGAGAGAATGTAAACATAGGAATGATGAGAATTAAGAATCCACCCACAGCAGAAACTATGTCAGAGAAAACGACACAGTTTTTTTTTTTTTTGGCTAAAATCGCCTCAATCATACTCAAAACACCACTGGAAACAACTTTAAAATAAATTAAAAGATGATTGGGGTAAGATTTTAATCTATATTGAAACTTTCAAATGTAAAGTTACACAGGCCTGGCTAGGAAATAGTTAAATAACTTGGAATATGTGCACTTAATGTGTAAAATATTGGCAAAATACCTCAAATAATGTCTTCTTTTGCATTTGAAGCTCTAATGCAGTCCTCCTCATCTGACTGTGTTTTTGTTTCAGCTTCAGCACTGCCTGCCAGTGTATCTACTACTCCCCAGAGCACACGGCCAAAGCTCAGGAGGTGCTCAGCATCACGAGTCTCCTCCAGCCCCTCATCACAAGCTTAGCTGACCAGCTCCTCCAGGCTGCCCAGGAGCACTCGTCCCCTGGACTGAGAGATGCACTCAAAAGCCTTTCTGACAAGGTGAGGCAGAACTTGCATAGCTCCCGTACACTGTTGCATCTTTACGATACATACATTTTGCTTTCCTTTAATTCTTAAACCCTAAACTCAGCAGTCCTCAGAAGTCAACACATCCGGAAAAGTCTCTCATAGCAGAACTCCCCGCTTTATATTTACTGATAAGTTCTGCCAAGACCCGATATATTTTATTCAAGAACTTTATTGTAGATTACGTTACTGTAACACAAGGGTCTGCAACCTTTACTTTAAGAGTTAAAGAGCCATTTGGGTTTGTTTTATACTGATCAAAACCTGGTAGGAGCAACAGTCTTTTTTTTTTTTAATTATTAAAAAAGTGTATATAAACAGCATATGCATTAATAAAAACACAAACAGAAAGACAAATTAGCATTTTCTCACAACCTGACATTGTTTGACAAAGGCATGCATGATTTCCTTTCAAAATAAAAGACTTCCTGTCCCAAAAAGAACCCTTCCAGTGTAGCTAATGTCCTTGTTATAAAGGTTTTAAACAATGCATGACAATAATTGCAATCTCTCTTCATACCTTATGTCAACTAAACTTGAACATGAGTTAATTGGTTTATGATTCAGTAGAAGAAGTGTATAACGAAAATAGAAATTTATATATTTGACCATTGTTGTACTGCTTAAGATACTATATGCTTAAACTAAGCAACCTGGAAATATCAGAATTTTTACTAAAGTTTTGCTTAGTATTTCAAATCTGTGCAATCTGGAGGAAGAATGGAGCAAACAGAGCAAATTGAGGTCAGCAGGAATATAAAAACCTTTATTTTCTAGGTCAGGGATAGACGACTCCAGGCCTCACAGTGTCTGCATGATTTCAAGATATCCACGCCCTACTCATGGCTGACCACCTGGTTCAGGTGTGTCTAGCCAATGAGAATACACCAGAGATGGCTATGTTGGAAAACATGCAGGAATGCGGCCGTCAAGGCCAGGAGTTGCCTATCCCTGTTATTGGTCCACCTCAGCCTTAGATTTATAGACTGAGCCAATGAGCAAATTGCTAATTTAGTAACTCTTACTTAAAAAATGGTTATTATTTAATTTTTTTAGCCACAAAGGCTCTGTGCAGAGGTAAAGAGCCACACGTGTCTCCAGGTTATAGGGGTGTCCAAATACAGACCTAGAAACCCTACCTTATCCACTGCTGATTATCTGTATCAGGTGTGTTTAGCCAATCAGGAGCTCCAATGGAAGGTTGGCTGGAAAACATGTAGGACACCGGCCCTTTAGGTCTTGATTAGGACACCCCTGATCCTGATTTTTCTCCTTCTTTGGCTGCATCAATTCCCTAGTTTGGTTAATGGGAGGCAAAAACCTTGAAACGCAGGAATTTCTGACATAAATCAAAATCTCTTGGTTTCTTTGAGGCAGTTTAGAACACAAACTTCAAAAGAAGAAGTCCACAGCTGACAATAAAAGCAGCAAACTAACAAATGTTGATAGCAGAATGGAGGTTTATGAAGTTGAGGCGTTTTTATCAGTGTAATTAATGAATTACATCTGGTGCTGTCAGATTGCAATCTGTTGTGGGGGAGATTGTTTTTGCCACAGTGGAATAGAGCCCAATCAGCCTGCTTAATTGGTACATTCGCTCTGTCACCACTTCCTCTCATCCTTGATTAGACATGCACACAATGGCCAAGCAAACCGCTGGCCTGGTCAGCACGAGCGGCGCCGCGCTCTGATTAATACCTCAGACTTTGTTTTCGTGTGCGAGGCTTAGGGAGATACAAGAGTTGGGACATGTTTGTGTTTGTCAAAAGCTTGTATTCCAGTGACATCTTTATCTGCCATCCCCAAAGTCCCAGAGCTTCAACAGTGGAATCCTCTTTGTGCGTATATGTTTGCATGGACTTTATTGCACATTTGGGTAAACATTGCATGTCTGGTCTGTTTGAATACACCACCAACATAGTTTCTCTGTAAGAGCCCTACCACCCTATCAGTAGTTTTTGCTTCTGCACATGAAGCCTCAGATTTGAAGTTTGGAATTTGACAAGAAAAATGGATAAACGAGGTTCATTTTCTGTCCTCTTCATCGAATTTCATTGTGTGAAATGGAGAACTGTCTGTTGGAAAACGTGCATTCTTTCTAATGGTCATAAGTGTCTTCATAGATGACAAAATGTAGAGAGAATGAAGAAATGGAGGTGAATATAGACTATTAAGTATTCATTACCCTGCACAAGCAATTCTTATTTAACTGTTTGTGCAACAAGTTTTCTTTCTGCGTAGTAATGAAACAGCAGGAGCATTACAAACCCTAACCAGACACTGGCTGTGGAGAAGAGCTCATTCATTTTAGAGCAGTCCCTCGCTGTATTTCACTTCACCTTTTGCTGTTCTTCTTGCCGTTTCATTGCATTTTTGTATTACTTTTTTTTTAGCCATGCACTGTGTTCTGCGTTATGATTGGCTGTCGATTCTCCTCGATGCCATGTGTCCTGTACAGAATATGTTCAACTCTCCAAATCCAGATTAATCTTCAATCGTGAGCAAATCCTAGTTTTTATTCTGTAATAATTGACTAATTTTTCTATGAAGATTTGAACTTTGAGAGTTTAGGCAAAATAGAAAAGAGTGAAAATGTTTGTGTGTCAGATTAAAGAGTATAAAGTGTATAGTGAGGAGTTTACAGCCTTACTTAGCAAATTTTACCCATCACAGGTTATTTTTGAATTAGTATCACACTCTTCAATTGTTTTGAATCTCAAGATAATCAAATCATGTTGTATTATAACGTCCTGGTCAAGAACGTAACAACAGGAGGATTTAAATTTGCATAGCCTGTAATGATTTGCAGGTTTGTTCTCCGCAAGAGGGAAGACATCACGTCTTGCATACAAATGAATCTTGTCAACTTTGTCGATTTGTCAAATTTGTCCCACATGGAGTTTTTGTGGTTTGGTCCCAAAATACCATTCTGACTACATTTTTGCCTTATTGATCAGCCACTGTGTGATGGATAAGAACTTTTCAGAGGCATCCAGCTGCAGGTGAAATGGCAGATGTAATGATGGATAGACCCAACAGAGCCGATGGATGTCCAACGGAAGTTGAATTTGATTAAAAACGGAAGTTGTATTTTTTTTTTTTTACTGTGCAAACTTCTCAACATTTAACATTTTATTCATGGAATCCTGTTTTTAAAATACATTTTCTTTATTGTAAAAAATAATAAAAGAGAGGTTTGTGTAGAAGTTTGGTCCAGCTGGATTTCAGGTGTTCTGCTCAGCTGGAATCTGCTCACAGGTGGGAGGGTGTCTGTCCACTCCGAACTGCTTGCTTCCTGCAATGGCGGCAGGCGGGACTTTTTCGCAATTTTTAGACAACACCGATGGTCGTTTTTATAGGAAAGTCATGTCAGTCCCCATTCCAAAATGAAGTAATTATCTGTTTCAAACACGGCGAAAACAAAGCACTGAGTGAAAACGCTCAACTGAATTAACTGGACCGTACCAGACCGGAGTGGAAACAGGACTTTAAATTTGACAAATGTCTGTGTTGAATTTTCCTTTTTTCAAATTTGGGGTTTTCATTTCTTCTTCTTCCGTGTCACTGTCAACTACTGTTATTCCGGTGCTTAGTCTCCTGGATTTGTGCTGCAGTGGGATGACTATGTGAGGTCTTAACAGGACTAACACTGATGATCCATGTGTGCAAAACAAATGTCTCTCTTCTCTCTGAGTAAGAGCCAGCCTTAGCCTGCAGTCAGCTTAAAGCCAGGATCATTCTTGGAATATTTTTGGTGTGTTCCTGGAGTATCCTGCATCAGATGGTGCAGTTATTTTTTCTGTATTTTTATCACAATTATAGTGTTTTATGTACAGCACCTTGATCTGTTTTTTTTTATTCATTTTTAACATGAAAGGTGCAATAGAAATACAATTAATTGGATTTTTCTTCTGCATTTAATATTATAATAAAGATTGTAAATATGCCCACAAATAAACTCACAGTTCTAGATTCCACAGCAACTCGATTGAGTCCTTGAGTCTAGGAAAAGTACGAATTAAGGCTTTTTCTGTTCTTTCTACATCAGCTTTGATGCTAACAGCACTGCACTGCTGTGTTTTTGGATGGGCCGCCTTTAACTGGGAGCCAAAAAAGGAAACAAAGTTTGATCATCTTCTCTGAAGACAAAAGCGTGCGCGTACCATCGCTGTTCAGTTCCAACTCGTCTGTAAGTTTCAAAGAGTAAAAAAAAAGTTTAAGTGCCAAATATCTGCTCCCCCTGCAGAGTCAACCCATTTCGGATTAATACATTTCTACAGCTTTATAACTTTTTTATATAAAATGAAACTTTTTTTTTAGCCATATTCAGACTTGAACTCTTTGCTCAGTGAAGATACAGCATTGTTTTTTTCCTCTACAGAGTAAGCACATTTTTAAATCTTTTTGATATGGATGTTAAAGAATTACACAACTTTGTAGTTTTGCGTACGAGGAAGTTACTTTGTCTGTAGCTCTCTCTATTCTTCTTTGAACAAGTTTCTTTTGGATCCTGCAGTGCACCATTGAATTGTTACCCCTTAGTACTTTAATCTGTGGAAGAGTAACTCAAGTTTAAGACTTTTTTGTTCCTGAAAGCCGTAAAACTGAGGTTTTATTGGAACTTTCTAACATAGATAAGGGTGTGCCTAAAACATTAATCTAAAAATACAAAACCACAGGAACCTGAGGTCTTGCTGCTTGCTACAAAATGGAAATAAGAGCAAATCTTTCAGACATTTCCTACTTTTTCAGATTTTACAAAGTGAATAAAACTTTATTTCAGATTTCAAATGAATTTTAAATTCCTACTCTGATAAGCATTTGATCTATTATAAACGCGCTCCCAGCTGTTTTTTTTTTTTCTTTTATAATTATGACGTTTTACGCCAAAACCTAAAAACCAGTACTGTTTTCTCTGACACAGTTTCTACAGACTGGCAGGAGTTCATTGATAATTCACCTCTGAGTTGTGGACGACATCATTGGTGCATAATAGGGGCGTAAGAAAATATTGATTTACTGAAATATCGCAATACTTTATTCGGCGATACTTGTAGCTATTTAAAATACTCCCAAGGCGATATTTAATCTATTATTCAAAAGCAAACATGTCGTTCAGTCTTACTTTTCTTTCAGCATTGCGGAGAGGTTGTGGCCAGCTGATTGTAGCAATTTTTACAGCTTTTTACATCAGCATTTTTTATCTGTGCCTAATTCACAATGATTTGAATAAAATAAAAACTAAAATATACAGTTTTAAGCTTAAATGTTCCCAATATATGTCTATTATCGTGAGAAAAATGCCACAAAAACGTTTTAAAAATACTAGAAATATCATTTTCAAAAGAGTGGATCTTTGATGACAAATGCAAAGATTTTACTTTGTTTTGGATGATTCAATTCACTTTACACAAGCTCTTGAAGTAAATTCAACAGGTTTTAGTTGAACATGAGGTTTTCTAATTATCCTTACATTTGAAAGGGCCTTAAATATATTTTTTTTTTTTTAGTAGTTAGTTTTATCGTCCTCCATGGTGACTTAATTTTAAATTCTCAGCACCTTTAAAGCAAAATTTATCTTACTAAATTACACATTTTTTAAAAAAAACCACAGATTTAGAGAAATAGTACTATTTTGTTCTTTGTTTTTCCTTTGTTTTTTTTTAAATAAACTTTCTCAACTCCCCCGAAATATTTTTTAAAAATACTTACTTTGAAAACAGAAAATTGAATCTGGACTTGTGCTGAATTATGGTGTGGTAGAAGTGTTTTTCAGTTGATGCCAGAATAAAACTGTATTTTTGGTTTAGATAACAGAGAAAAACAATCAAGAGTCAGCTTTAAATTTAAACATTGATGATGTATTGATGCTTTTTTCAAAGAATAGTAGTAATTGGGCAAACACTGCTTAATTAATACAAACATAAAAGTTTAATAAAGCTTGGATTCACTCTATTAATAGTCTTCTCATGACAAAACAACAAACTCCATGATTTCGTTGTGATTCATAGAAGAAGAAGCAAAACCAGTTTTGTTCCTCCAGACCTTGCAGGTGTGTTTTCATAAAGGGGCTTTTGTGTTTTGCTTGGCTGAGTTTTCTGCGGTGATAAGATTGCTCATTGCAGTGGTAACTCCATTACTCTTGGGAGTGCTTTTGTTGCACAGCGGCGAGAATCATGCTCGTTGGTCCCAGGATCGTCATCAACTTACAGAGACTGGTACATTTGAGATCAAAGGGGGTGGGCCCCTCAGAGAGACGGGCTGGAGGAGGAGTAATTGAATTGTTTGTTGTTCCTTGCTGTTATTCTCCTCACCGGCGGGGCTGCAGTAATGGAGAGCGGCTTCTTTACGGTGAAGGAGAGAGTTCATTTTCCTTGTTTCTTCCTGCTTCCTCTGTAAATAGTCCCTTGTATTTTCCTGGGGTCGCCGTGCCTCACTTGTGTGACAGCCCCTCTCCATCTCACACACTTACCGTGTCGCTTCTTCTTCTCCCGCACTTCAATTTGTATTCATTTTGTTATCCAGCCGTAGCTCTCACTGTTCCTCTCTTTTTTCGGTTCCGACCCCTCCTTGTTTTGTTACAGACGGAACAATTTGTTCACACACTTAAGGATGAATTGGTCAAGAGTGCTCTGCTGGCGCTGCACGCCGCCCGGCCAGGATATGTGTCCAAGTCCCAGAGGCAAAGTGCTGTGCAGGGCCATCATCAAGGCCACATCGGCACGGACGGTGAGCAGAATCAGATCCCGGGCCAGAGTCCAGCCACACCCGAACCCACAGCGACGTGCAACAACGTGGAAGGATGTCAAACCCCAACTGGAGAGGAAGCTGAGCTCGGCAAAACGAAAAACCAAGACAGCATACCGCACCATAAAGAGTACGATGAAGAGGAATGGGTAAATTTGACCACTCTTCTCGGTTGTTCTGCACCAGTTTTTGTATCTAAAGACTTTAGCTGTAGTCCATTTACAATTTGAAATCATTTTTTTTTCTAACAAAGCATTTTAAAAATACTTCAATAATTACAAAAACAAATTTTTAAAAACACCATAAAAACTTAGGAATCAGACAAAAAAGCAGAAAAAACAACTAATTTGATTATTCTTTTAATCTTTTTTTTTTTACTTCCACAGAACAAAACTACAATAGAGCATCACCTCAACCACATTTAAAATTGATTAATGGATGGATCAATTTAACCAGCCTCATTGATCTGACCGAGGCAAGATGTTAATCGAATAGACCTGGATCATTAAAAAAAATCGTTTAAGAGTTAAATAAATTGATTTTATCAATATTGGAAAATAACATTTTTTTTTGTTTTTTTCATCTTCTCCAGAGAGTTAAAAACCCAGATCTGATCAGCTCTTCACTAATCTCATTGCTGGTTTCTCTTTGCTCTTCTCAGGACAGAGTTTGGGCTAATGTGGCTAAATGTCTCAACTGTGTGATCGCCATGGTGGACAAACTCCAAGAGGAAGACAACAACAAGCAGGAGTCAGCTCCTGAGCAGCAGCTGGCGGACGTCATCACCTCGCACACCCCTGGTGAGTTAAACAGGAACTTAATAGATTTATGGTGAAAATGTTGAAGTCATTTCCTGTATGATTTATGCTAAAATCTGTTAAATATGCTTAACTTTTCCATTGAC
>NC_050512.1:15905286-15919883 GCF_002922805.2 Oryzias melastigma
ATATTGGAAAATAACATTTTTTTTACCATAGCATAAAAATGACCAAGTGCTTTTTTTTTTGTTTTTTTCATCTTCTCCAGAGAGTTAAAAACCCAGATCTGATCAGCTCTTCACTAATCTCATTGCTGGTTTCTCTTTGCTCTTCTCAGGACAGAGTTTGGGCTAATGTGGCTAAATGTCTCAACTGTGTGATCGCCATGGTGGACAAACTCCAAGAGGAAGACAACAACAAGCAGGAGTCAGCTCCTGAGCAGCAGCTGGCGGACGTCATCACCTCGCACACCCCTGGTGAGTTAAACAGGAACTTAATAGATTTATGGTGAAAATGTTGAAGTCATTTCCTGTATGACTTATGCTAAAATCTGTTAAATATGCTTAACTTTTCCATTGACAGAAGTAAAGTCTCTTCCAGTTAAAGTTGGCTTGTCAGGATTACACCAAGATGTGCACAGAAATGATTAAATCCCAAAGAAAAATGATCATTTTGTGGTTATATTAAACCATTAAAGGCCCACTGATCATCTTTTGATCTATTGTAGTTGTGTTCTCAGTGGTCTTTTTGTTATGATTATTCTATTTTAATCCAAAATTAAAAAAGAGAATCAGACATTCACCTCTGAGTTGTGGGCGGGACCATTGGCAACTCCACCCCCTTTCCCCTCCCCGATCCTGAAAGTTTAGAGCAGGGAGCTTGTGGTGGATTTTATGTTATAAAAAGCTCTTTTTCCAATAGCATTTTTGTCTGATCCTGATTAAGAAAGATTTCAATAAAGAAAAATTAACAAATCCTTTTTTAATCTTACATTTTCTTTATATATATATCCTCCATCATCAGAAACAAGAACATGTTAAAAACATAAAAAGAAAAAGTAATTTTCAGAGTGGGTCTTTAAAATGGTATTAGGATGCTACTTTTAGAAAATTTACCAATAATTTCTTTAAATTTTCAAAGAAGCACATGTATTTTTACATGAGTTCTCTCAGTAAAACTTTCATGCTAAGTTTGAGCTTTTTTTCTTCAACATTTTTGATCATGACAGGAGAAAATAACCTGTCAGTACTCTAGCAAACCGTAAAGCAATCCACTTTTTTCTTCCTGTTTTTTATTTTTTTATTTTTTTTAAGCTACCATTAGTTCAGTCTGAGAAATTATTTCCAGCCAAAGTAAAATGACTCAGAGTGGCTCATGTTTTTCAAAGAATCATCTGCCTGCTTTGGAAATAGTGACACATTACTTTGTTCCAGCTTTCAGACCCCCTGATGTTCAAACATTAGCAAATGTGAAACAGAAATTGTTGCCAGAAAAAATGGATGAAAGCTGTGTTTGAAATGCAGAGCCATTTACGGTCCACCAGAAGCTTGCCCAGCCTTCCCTCATGTCCAATGAAAATCCTGCCTGAAGCTTGTAACTCAGACAAGTGGCCACATCGCTGGAGCTGCCAACTGGCACACAGAAGCCCCATTAGTCTGACCAGGCGACAAGGAGGACGCAACTCACACTGTTTGTTTGCTCCTGTGAATGTTAGGAGGTGCATTTTTGTCCTTTTGGTATCTTAAAGTCGTGTTTTTCCGATTCTGTGATCCACTATTTGCAAACAAGGCCATCCGCCAAGTCCAAGATAAGTTCAGCCCCCAGAGCGGCTTTATTAAGATGCCCAATAGCCTCAAAGCCAGAACTCATACGCTTGTGAAAATTGTGACTCTGAAAACAAAACAGAAAAATAAACAAAAGATAGAGAAGATGAATCTCTTTAGAGACACGCGCGTGCAAGGATGTTGTGTAGGTTTTCCCCTTTTCCTCTTCTCCTTGAGCGAAACAAGTATTTCTATTAAGACATGATTTATTTGACCAAAGTGAGAGCCACGATGCTCCCTCCAGATTCTACTGTCCATATTTTACCAAAAGTATTTCAGATTTACCAGAACAAAAGTTTAGATATAGAGGGAAAAGAAAACTATCCAACGCTGCCCCCTACTGGTCACTGAGAAGGACTTTCACTCACTCGAGTGTAGTCTGATCAGGTTTTATGTTCTCAGAAACTGAATGATATTTACTGCACATTGTTGGAAGTGATGTGTAATAGATGAACAGATTGATATAATCTCCTCCTGGATACATTTCTAGTTGATGTACCCCAACAGTTGCCACGGGAGACGGATGCCCAAATGATTGAGCTCAGACTAAGAAACTCATCCTGTTGTGATGTGTTGAAGGGATCCAGACAAGTGAAGCACGCTTATGCAATACAGATTTTATGAATTAATAATTAGGTTTGAACCAAGAAAGGCTTTCTTGAGCTTTAATATTATATCTCTTATCTTTCAGACTAACATTTTTTTAGACAAAAGTTCTGTGTTCTATTTATTCATGAAAATCAATAAAAGTTCATTTTTTTTAAGCTAAATTAAGCAAATATGTGTAGGAAGAGCTCCCTCCTCCTCTGCTTCATCTACTAATCTAACAAAAATGTTTTCTCTTTCACAAATCTGATTCAGAATGTGAATATTTCCTTTAATTTGAACATCACAGATGCAGACAGACGGTCTTTTGAGTGGTTTATTTCTGAATTCTGTTTGTTGTTGTGTCTGCTCAGGTGACTGGAAGGAGCAGTTGTATCCGGTGGTAACCAGGTTAAAGGAGTGTGTGAAGGAGGTGGTGGAGAAGGCGAAGAAAGCCATGACCTTTGTGCTCCTGCAGGAGGCGGTGTGCAGCTTACCGCAAGGCTTCGGCCTCCAGCAGAGGAGAGATGTTGTCTTCAGTCAGGCGGTGGGTGGCAGCACCGATCCAACAAACGATCCTCTGTGAAATATTTAAAGTGTTCTTTCTTGCTGTTCAGATGAAAGTACTTGTTTCCTCCTTTGTCTTTGTTTTTAAAGATAAAAATGCAACAAGTGTGCATGTTTTTGCATGCAATCAGATTTGCTTGCTTATTTTTTTTGTTTGGGGTCTACAGCTGGCAGCCTTGGCCTGTGGTTTTGTCCTGAGGTTGTATGCGGGGATGCAGGACAAAGGCTTCCTGAAGCAGCTTCACCTTGTTGGCCTGGTGGCACAGTTTGAGAGTCTGCTCAGCACATATAGTGAGTACTGATTAGATTTTTTTTTGTTTTTTTTCCAAGATCTGCATGAAAAACTTTCTATCAATGACGTCTGTTTGAGGATATTGGGTCATGTGTTGTTTTGGTGGAAAAAAAATACAGTATTTCCCAAGGCTCAAAAAATGAATTTACTCCATTCATTCATTCCTTCATCTTCTTTGCTGTTAATAAAAAATATTTAAAACTGTGAATGAAGCTGCTGTTGGTCCTTAAAGGTGATCCAGAAGAGTGATGTTGTTCTGTGTTTCCCCTGAAGGTGAGGAGATCGGGATGCTTGAAGACATGGAGGTCGGAATTTCCGATCTGCACAAAGTGGTGTTCAAGATCACAGAGGCCAAAACAGCCGACCTGAGCGAGCTGCAGCCTTTCCTGTGCGGCAGACGGTGAGGCTCTCCTCCTCGTCTTCTGTTAGATGATGACCAAATCTGAAAAGAAAGTCTTTGCATACTGACAAGAAAGACAAACTGTAATTTCAAGCTGCTTTTATGTTGCAGTTAACCAGAACGCAGTGTTTGCAAACCTTTGATTAGTTTATTTACACACGGTTCAAGTGGAAGCGAAAGGAATTTTGAATGAACTTTCATTTAGAGTGTGCAGTTGTCAATTCCCATCAATGTTCTCCATTATTCTCTGGTACTGTCTCACAGTTTTCTGTTTATCATTATGTGATAAAATGTTGAGATTATAACCTGATAATTGCCATAAAGATCTGACTGCTGTTTTGAAAGTGATCCAAAATCAGCCAGTAGACTGAATAAAATACCAAATAATTTGGTTTAAAGATCTACTCCTATATGAAAATTGTATTTCTGTTTTTTTTATTGTTTTTAGCATTTTCTTATGGCATTTGTCTCATGATGGAGGACATAAATAAAAAAATAAGCCTAAAACTGCTTTTAATTTCTGATTGCAATGCAGGAGACGCAAAAATGTAATTTAAAAAGGCTTGTAGTTGTAATATAAAAGCTTCTACGGCAAGCCACAAGCTCCCTGCTCTGTTCTGATGCATCCTTTAGCTGACGACTACATTTATGGACGTCTTCATTTTCCTCGTCTGAGATGGTATCTGGCTCACAACTGTACAGCTGGATAGCTCCAATATTACTCATTTTTGGTAATGTTAGGTTGGGGGGCTGTAAGATTGCAGAAATGCATGTAAAGAAAAAGATTATTATTATTTTTTTTTTTTTAATTTAACCTTTATTTAACCAGGAAGTCCCATTGAGATGAGATCTCTTTGTCATGGGAGACCCGCGCTATAAGGCATCATCACACAAACAATTTACAGTTAAAACAATAAAGTAGAAATCAAATACAATCCAAATGAACAGTATAACAAAAATAAAAAGACTAAATCATGAGTAATACAGTCTGGTCAAGAGTGACATGTGCATATTTCTTTAAAAGCTCAGAAAGCTTTTATGTTTTTTTCCGGTTCAGGATTACGAGCAGACACAAGAATTCTTAATGACCTGAATCTGTGTTAGTAAAGTATAAATAAGTTATGAACCAGATAATGATAATTCATGTAAAGAAAATGGTAGAGCCGAGGTGGGATTATATAAGTTCGCTTCCTCCCACTCCCTTTCAAGCAATCGATAATTTGATGCTTAGTTATCCCTCGTCTGACATATCTTTGTACGGTTGTAAACCTTTGTTGATTGCATTATTCTTGCCTTGATTGCTTAAAATAAACCATTTCAAATCAAATCAAATAAAAAAAAGATGGGTAAGGGGCAGGCTTATTCATAGCAACGGTCTCGCTCACAACTCAGAGGCGTTTCTAATAAACTATTGCCGCCCTGCAGAAACTATGTTCTAGAAAACAACAGTTTATTAGTCACTATTATTTTGGCTACAAACTGCATAATCATAATCAAAAGATCACTGGGGAACACGTTTACAACAGATCAAAAGATGAATGGAGTTGGACTTTGAATAAGTTAATAGATTAATAGGTTTGAAAATGGTTAAAACATCTATTTTTACCTGTTTCTTTACATGGTACCACGTGATAATGTGGGAAAATTTATATTTTTCACAAGTGTTGATCTTGACAAATGATAAATATGGTATAGAATTTTAAACATCAGTGCTATGCAGGATCACATGCTATTTTCTCACATTCTATTAGACGAAAAACACCTTTGATCTGCTTTGATAGTGAAAGCTATTATGTCATGCGAAAGCAAAAAACTCACCTTATGTTATAACATGCTGCTAGTATCGGAGGTTTCTTTGGAATTTGAACCAAGTGAACTTTGCCCTACTTATGAATAAATATATACCCTATACATATAGCATACAGAGCACTCAGGACTTTGATCCTGGATACTTAATGTTATTTTAAAAGGTTGACTTGCAGCAAGGAGTTGAAACTGCTTTCTAGGTAGCGTGAGACGGTGCATGTCTGTCTTACCCTGTCAGTTGTTCTGTCAGCCCGCCAAACTTTCTTTCTTCCATTTCCCTCTGTGTGTCATGCACGAATTCCATCAACTTCTCTTTTCAAAACCTTTCCCACACCTGCATTCAGTGTCAAATTGTGCAACTTCTTAATCATGTTCTGCTGAGCTGCAAAACATATTGGGTTACTGTATTTTAACCCCCTTTTTCCCGCTGGTTTCAGAGACCATTTCACTGTCGAAGTGCCATTACCACAGCCGATTTTCCAAACTCTGCCAGAGGAGATCAAGGAGGGCAGACCTCTGCGAGTGTTTCCGGTGCTGTTTAACGTGGGCATCAACGAGCAGCAAACAATAGCCGAGAGGTACAACAGACGCTATTTCTTCGAAAGTCTTTAAACTTTGCTATTTTTTTTATTTTTTTTTTTTACAATAACATTCATGGCGTTCACTGAATCTGCTGCACTTTGTTTTCCCCCTTTTCCTGTTGACAAGAATCTTCTTGCATAGGAATTACAGGATTAAATTCATGTGCAAACATACAGGAAAGATCCAGTGAGCGTGTATCACACCCACAATTAAAAAATTAAACATTTCAAGGTGGCAATAAACAATAAGAAAAAAAAATCTGGTTAAAATAATTGATGTACTGTTAATCATACATTACATACTTTCCAAAACAGCTTTACCAAGTGCTATAAACCATAAAAGTATGTCATTGAATTGAACCGTGTAATAATAAAGTATTTCACGTCAAAACTGCTGAAAGGCTATTAAAATTTTATATAAAAAGTTTACTAAAAAGACATCTGCAATCCCCTATTCTATCCGTCATGAAGAAAGCCCATCAGATTTATGTAATCCAGATGAGTCAGCATTTTTCTCTCCTTTGGTTCAGCGATCCGAGGTATGCGTTTTACTGGATAAAAATCAAAAGGCACTCCTCCAACTGAAAATGAAAAAAAAAGAAACTGTCATCTCTAATAGCAATATACTGTTATTCTTATCAAAAAATATCTTAAATAAGAGTCAAATTGACACAGAAAAGTATTCTGTAATCTTTCATATTACTGTACATATCATCAGTTTGAATGAGCTGACATCCTGGCAATAGTAAATAATTGTAAGACCAATTAGGTAACATTTATTATTTCCCCAGTAAACATAAAGAAAAAGCATGCAAATATTTGTTATAAATGTATAGTTCTGTAACTACAGTAACTTTGAGAAAAAATAATTGCGATTCCTAGCAATAATTTTTTTCCCAGGTTTGCAATTGGTTACATTTTTTGTAATCAATTCCCTAATATTTAACTTTCACTGTAAATAAAGCAAACATGACTAAACAGATCTGTTCATGTGGTTAAAAAGCGACTGATTGATGTGTCATGCCGTTTGAAAAGTCTTTAGGACTAAGCAAGAATGCGCCTTTCCTCTCCTAGACAAATTTAAACAATCAAAAACAGTAAATTTGAATTCTACTGCACTAACTCCTCTTCGTTCATCTGTGCAGGTTTGGAGATATCTCTCTACAAGAAAGAATAAACCAGAAGAACTTTGAGATCCTAGACGCCTATTATAAATTATTAAATGAAAAGGTGCCGCTAGAATGTAAGTATATTTTTCTTAACTTTTAATTTGTAAATATCAAATACAGTTTGTCATTTTTTGGATCTTTGTGTAGCATTTTGAAATTATATGCTTGGTCTCCAGCAAAAAAAAAAATATATATATATATATATATATAAAAATATAAAAAGTTTAAGAAAAAGCACAAAAACAGCTACTTTTTACTTCTACTCAAAAGCTTTTATTTTGAAATAACACTGCTTTTCCTCAAGCGCCTCTGATTATCACAAAAATACTGCCTCTAGTAAACTTCACATTGAGAAAAATTATCAGTTCAAAGTTCAATAAAACACAGTTCATGTACATATATAGTCATATGCATATTTATATATAACATATTTTTTTTTATTTAATTTACTTACCAGAGCACGCAAAGGGAATTAGTTGGCCACAAAAATAAAACAGTGAACCAGGACTATGCATTCCATAAAAGCAAAGAACTACAAGAAATGACAGACTGACATGTACTATCATACATGGGAAAAGTTAGGAACTACTGACAGTAGAGTTTCTTAATTATACTGGAATTTTCTCCCAGGCTGTGTGTCAATACAGTTGTCGCTTCAGGTCACAAACGTCTTTGGTAACTGGGAGTTCAATCAAAATTGAAATCTTCAATTTTGCCCTAAAGACAGAAACTGGATATCAATTCATTCATCTGTGAGTTGATTAAAAGTTTGTTGATGAGCACATTAGTGAAAATGTAAAAATATGATCTACATACATTTGATTTAAAAAAAATCCACAAAAGGAACTGCCTTTTTTAAAAAAGCACAGATCTTCTGGGACTGTGAGGTTTGGATAAAAAAAATAAACGAAAAGAAAACGATTTAAATGTATTGGGGTTTTAAAATATTAAAGTTCTGTCTTATCAGCTTTGTCAGGAGCTGGAAGTAGTGGCAGGATCAGTTAAAAGTCTGCTCCCAAATGGGTCTTCTTGCTGCAGAGGTTTCCCAGCCTTTCATCTGATCAGTATCACCAAGTGTAATCAGGTGAAGACAACATAGAGGGCTACCTGCAGGCAAGAAGCTAAGAGTTCATGTAAATACATAAACCACACTTGAGATCTAACACCAGCTTTCACAGTTAGCAAAAGACTTCGCAAAACATCATGTGCTGAAGAACCTGCTAATATGTATTTAGCCCAAAGTGTTCACACTGTACAAGCAGGGAGGGGCTTCTTTTTCAATCGTTTACTAGCGTATGTCCATCACTTGAAGTTGAAAGGTTTGAAATGTTGAAGCGATACAAATATTGCAATTTGGGCACAAAATGGAAACAGTTCGTCTCATTACTAGCATACTTGTAATGGCAGATGTAGATTACCATCAAGTCTAGATGTGGCCTTGGTTTGTCTTAAAACAAAAAATAAAACAAGCACAGACGTCACCAGAACCTTAGTGGTTAAGGCACATTCATTCAAGTTTTTTTTTTGTTTATTATTATTATGAAAAATATTTTGTTGTGGAAATCAGACAATTTTGATTGTTCCCTTTTAAGAACAGATATTTCTTATTTTATCAAAAGAAAAACAGCAGGAATTTGCTTGGGTAAAAGTAACTTAATATCAAAAATATTAAATGATTTGTTGTGGATGCTTTGAAATTTGATTACATTAATGATATCAATGATCCTTAATAGCCTGAATCTATTAATATCTATTAATATTTGATAAGTCCTGAACCGGATATTGATCATTCATGTAGAGAAAATGGTATGGTCGAGTCGGGGTGGGATTATATAAGTTCGATCCTTCCACTATCTTTCAAGCGATCTGCTTGTGATTTATTAAGTGATACGCTATGTATTATGACCTGATTGATTGGAATAAACCATTTCATTCATTCAACTTGTAGCCAATATGAGATACAGTTGTAATTGTGAACTGGTTCCCCATCTGGAACCGGTACCAATCCACGTCTGGTACTGAGTAAAGGTTAGGACTAGGGTACTGGAGAGATCTGGGAGCCTTAATTTAATTGAACCAGCCAGCATGTCAAAAACGACGAGTTGGGGACACCCCAAGCATCAAATAGTGACACATAGGGGTTCTTAGCCATGCGTCAATGTGTGACGACTTTTGGAAAGGAAATTTGCTGTTGAAACTTGTACAGCTAAATCCGAGCAAAGACTTTCAGTGGACACTTGTTGCCGAGGGCATTGTGGATGTAGCTTTAGAGTTCATTAGATTAGTACAAATCTTTTCAAATGTCAAAAAACAAATACAACTTACTTCCAAAAATACAAAGCACAGAATTCCTGAAACCTGGGCGTAGACTGTAGAAATATGTATGTCATCTGCATAGGAGTGAATCCTAAAAGAAAACATTAAAGGAATTATTGTTTTCTAGCTTGGTAAAGATATTAACACTTTTTTTCCCTCAGCAAAAGACTCTAACAAAGTTTTAACTTTTATGCAAACAGGTTTGCCATGTTTTCAGGCACAGACTGACATAAAGGAGTTACTTGAAACCCTGGGCCAGAATGTAGTCACAAAGAAGAGAAAGAATGTGGAAATACTCTGGATTGCTGGAGCTGTGAGTTATTTCAACCTGCTGTCTTTAGCAATGCTAAACATTTTTTGTTCAAACTCTTGTATTACTGATATAAACTGTCGTCTGGTTGTTTTCCTTCCACTTTCTTCAGTGAGTCCAAAGAATGAAATGATGAGCAAATGACTTCAGTAATGTGAAATTAATGCAGGCGTGATGCAGATCCTTATTTCTTATAGTATTTTGTTTCATCAGTGAGCCATAAAGCATGTGCTGACTATTGAAAACATGCTTTAGCTTGTTATAAGTATTTACTTCACAGAGCTGCCTCAAATCCCGGCAACATTTGTAACGGATTTGAATGTTTATGGGTTTTCTTCAAGGACTTCCTCCCGGAATCCACAAACAGGCTTCATAGATCAATTGATAACTTTTCAGGTCGTTTTGTGATCCTGAGATAAGCAGGCCACACACAAGGTTCCGGAAATACCTCACTTTTGTTCTGAGATAACCCCCGTCTTCCTGCACATACTTTTATACCCATCATAGCGGGTATAACCATCAGATTTGCTGTCGTGCAACATAGAAACAACTAGTTTTACAGTTTTGGAAAATCCCAATCACATACCCAATCACTAGAAAGTTGGCCATTTTCAGCTTCCATACTTCAAAATACAAAGGAATGATTTATTTCATCAGAGAAGTGACCCTATAAAATATTTATTTTCTGCAAGAATCACTGCTGCTAACAAAAATGTCCCATTTTTTCAGCAAGTAATTTTGTCTCTACATCCCCATCAGATCTGCCGAAGGTTAAATGGTATCAGGTTTACCAGCTGTAAAAGTGCCAAAGACCGAACATCCATGTCTGTCACATTAGAGCAGTGCGCCCTGCTGCGGGACGAACACCAGCTCAGCAAAGACTTCTTCGTTCGCGCTCTGGACTGTATGCGGAGGTGAGCCCACAGCAGAGAACTGTCTGTCAGTGTGATAGGTCGCAAGTTATTATTTTATCTTAAAATTCTGAATATAATTTTTCTTAAAACATTCATCTGCTTTGGTAAAGCAGAAACTGGCCTCATTATAAGGGTCTGGAAAGTGCATGTGAGGAATTAAAAAAAGGAAGTCATTTGAAACCCAGTTTCCCACGATTCTATTCACTCATGAATGCAAAACTCCAGTTGAATTACACATACTGTGCATTCAGAGGGTATTCACATGATCATCAATAGTCACCATGAAAAAAAAAAATTAAAAAAATCAAAGAAAATAAAGTTGTAAAGTTATGAGAAAAAGTCGAAATTTTGCTAGAATAAAGTTGTAAAATTATGACGAAATATTCTGAGAATTAAGTCATACAATTATGCTTCAGAAAGTTATATTTTACATAGAAAAGTCACCATTTTTCCAAAATAAACTTTTATATTTTTCTTTTAAAATGTTTCAATAAAGACAATTGAACACAACCTACTCAGATAATGTTTCTGGTCATTGTGCTGCTCAACAATTTCACGGAATCTGATTTGCTTTTTTTTATACATTATATTCTTTAAATTATAACTTTTTTTTTAGAAAAAAAAGAATATTTTCTTGTAATATTTCTAATGTTTAAATAAAAAATGTACAATTTTATTTTCATAAAATGTTGACTTATTCTCATAATACTGCAATTCATAAAAGTTAGATTTTTCTCATAATTTAACAACTTTTTCTCCTAAAGTGTCACGTTTTTTGTCTTAATCTTGCAACATTTTTTTTAATTAGTGTACGACATTATTCTCATATATTTGCTCATTTATTTTCTTTTTCAACCTCCCCTTCTCTTAATTAGTTTCATGTCACCACCCCATTCTAGGATTATCAAAATGTTTTCCTTTTTTTCTTTTATTGATTTTTGTTCATATTGACTTTCACTAATACATTTTGGTAAATATTTTAAAACAGATTTATCTCGTGATGTCATCTAATTTATTCACGATAGATTTCTCTTGAAAGAAAGACAAAACCAAATATAAATTAAACTAAAGTTATGTCTTGTGTTTAACTTTTGTGGTGTTTTTGTATCTATTGACTTTATAATTTGTCAAACTAGCTTTTCCACTTGAACGTTTCTTGCCTCACAAATCTATAGTTCTTTTGTGCAGCTTTCTGTAACACTATAAAAAACAGTATTATTTCAAAAACTATGTGTTTAAGTAATAACCTGCCCCTACATCATCCATCTCAACCATCACGAGTACTTTGTCTTCACTTTCTTTCACCGTGAGATTTTTTTTCTATCAGCTCTATCATCTTACCATCAGTTTCATCTGTCACTTCCTTGAAACGCTGCAGGGACCGCGCTGCCTGTTCATATATGCCACTGGGATCAACTTTTCTATCTGTGTTTGATAGAGCAGCCTGTCTGTAGAAAAAGTGGAGTACCTGTACTGGCTCGTTCAAACTTGACAATTGGAAACTATTATGACAATCGGAAACTATTCGATCATTTTGGAATTTTTACAAAACCTAAAGAGGCAACACGCAAACAAAGAATAAAATGACATAGTTCATTTAATAAATCTGATTAATTAATCAAAGTAACCAAGTTTATATTTGCTTAAATATTATTGCACATATTTTGTCACATGCACTTATTTCATTCGTATGATTTAAAGCAACATCAGGATAATGCATGAAAATTATCTAAAAGAATTGTTTCATGTCCCAGAATTCATGTTTTGTGTTGCCACTGAGATCTGACCCAAACACACATTTCAAGGAGACTATGACATTATTTTTATCACCTATGTTTTTGTTTGTTGCACTGATCTGAATCATTTGTTGGTTTATGATCATCTCATAATAACACACATTAATGGACAGAAGCAATGTGGTGTCGACAAAACCAGTACAAAGGGAATCTATCCTTTGTCCGTCGTGTTGAAAGGAACGTATTTTTATTTAAAAAAATACTTTGGTGACTTCTTATAAGAGGACAAACAATGGGATAAAGTCCTTTAGTTTCCGTTTCAATAGATACAATTTTGATCAATGTAACGTTTGTATTGTATTTTACTGGGTACTTTGGTCTCAAACGTGTGTGATCCACGTCATCTTCAGGAGCGTGAGTGAACGGTTTCATGTCTCTGTGAGACCCTCTGATTGGCTGGTGACCTGTTAGGTGTAAGGTGCCTCTTCCCAGAAGACAACTGAGATAGTTCTACTATAACAATGACCAGGCTGAAGCAAGCATAGAAAGTCAATAGAGGAATTCATCCTACAGTCAGCAAATGACTGACTTTTAACAGATCATCTACATACAGTGGAGAAAGTAAACATTTGATCACCCTGTTGTCACTGTCAGTAATTAAATGAATATGTTGAGAAGGTCTGTGATGATGCACAGCTTTGAATATGATTTGTGAATTGCAAGCAGCTTAATTGAAAAAGTTAGTTGGATTTTAGGTTTACAATTAAAAACCTGCTTGTCTTTATATAAAAAGGAATTATATGTTTCAAGCTTCTCGTATCAAATTGATGTCCCTCATAAGCACAGCAATCGTCAGAAGTTGCTTATCGAAGAAAGCAGTTTGGCATCTGTCCAGCTGTGCTGACACCGAGACAAATCAAATCCTTGAAAATGGAAGTATGAGACCTATTAACTTTAAGACATTGCTGCCATTAATGTCGTTTTGTCATTAAATTCTCATTAAAACTGCATGCTAATTTCATCGATCCCCAAAGAACTCATCCTCGTGCTGCGCTTGTTCTCACATTACTGTTTCATCCATCACAGCTTAATTTTCTATTGCTGCATTTGTAAGACTCGCAGACTCTTTGTCTGTGTGAACATTCAGGGACAATTCACCAAAGAGCTCTTAAGTGCTCAGTCAGTGCAAGAAAGCCCATTAAGACAGCGCCTTTTCTGTACTAATGCACCAGACTTTTGATTTCTCTCTGTCCGTTCTGTTTCACTCTCTGATGGGCGACTCTGCAGTCGGCTGACCCAGGGAGACACGTGGCAGTGGGAGGACCCTGAAGCTGGCACTGTGACAGAGAACAAACCAGCATCACGCCACTTTTATCCCATTGCCCTGCTGCTCGTTAGCTCCCACTTGCTGGTCGTCTGGCTCATTTTAAGTCTTGTTTTTCTGCTTGCAAAATATCAATAAACTGCTGACAATGCTATCTCTACCTGCTTCCTTCCTGTCTTCTGATAGTTTTCAAGTAAGTGGGAATACCATGATTTAACTATGTGTTCTGCGTGGATTACTACTGTGTCACAGGAGCCAAAAAAAATGCAAACAAAAAGGAAAAAAATCCTACTAGTCACTCCGAAGTACAAGTCGCACTTTTGAGAGTTTGATGACTTGCTATTAGTCTGAGGAAAGAAAAAAAATAAAAGCAAAATCACATTTTCTCCTTGCAAAACAGAAAAATATAATAAAGTTTAGGAGAAGAATGATCCGACTCTCTTCCATGTTTGTTTTGGACGGCACTTCTCCTTCTGCGTTGCTGTCAGTAGCAAATACTGATACAGACACCTTCAGCGCCCTCTAGTGGTTGTTAGTGAGAAACCATCGCTAAAGGGCAAGTAGTTTTTAGTGGAAAAATGACAAAAATATGAGCCTAAAAATGAAATAAAAGGTGCTCCTGAGTATAAGTCGCATCTCTGGCCAAATAATGAAAAAAATTAACATGACATTCTGAGAAAAATATGGTATCTTTAGGTAGTTAATATCAAGGTAGGTTTTCCATTGAGTTTTCCATTTTCCTGCTCAATTTCCCCTTTCAAGTATGAAATCAGACCTCTCTGTTTTTACTATTAACACAATTTCACACCCAAATATCTTTAACTGTAAAAAGTAAACCTGATATTTCAGGGTTATTTTCTACTAAAACAGTCTATCTGCTTTGTCATCTTTTTATAGTATCACCCTGATCCTAGGCTGACTGTATTTAACTGGAATCCCTTGATGCCTACATTTATTTCCAG
>NC_050512.1:15919988-15944411 GCF_002922805.2 Oryzias melastigma
ACTGCTTTTTATCCTATTTTTGGATCATTGTTTTAAGAATAGAACCCCTAAAGTCCATAGACTATGGTGGTAGACATGAAGCAGATGATGATTACCAAGAACATACGACACAGACAGAGGGTTTGAGCTGAACGGCGTAATGTTAATAGAGCTGGACAATTATGACTTTCAAAATCAATCACTTTATTTTTATAGAACAAGGTTAATACAAGAAAAAAAGAGATATGAAAAACAGCGAGAAGTCGCAGAGCTAATCCACCCACAAAACACAACTTGAAAAAAATATTATAAAGAAAGAAGTAAGATCCTGTTGATTAATAGCACTAAAGATAATTATGAAGGTGAGCAGAACTAACACATAACTTCACAGAAATTAAAATTGTTGTGGCCAATCTGCCTACTAATGCCAAACGTGCCTTTGTACTGATCCTTGTTCTGAGATGTTGATGGTTATTCTGAGTCATCCAGGTCACGATAAAATGAAAAAGTTCTAAAAAATGTAACTGGACACAGTTTTATGCTTGAAGATGTTTCTCCTCTCATCCGAGTGGCTTCTTCCGTTCTGTGTTGAGCTAGAGATATACCTCGCCACTGGAGCTTCAGTCCTTTTATGGCCAAAAACACTTTATCACCAAACTCAGCGACTTGAGGTACAACAACTTTCTCTTTAAGTGACATTGTTGGCCATAAAAGGACTGAAACTACAGAGGGGAGGATATATAAATATATCTAGCTCAACACAACGGACAGAACTGAAGAAGCTGCTCCGATGAGAGGTGAAACAATCAAACCTAAATCTGTGTCCAGTTGAATTTTTTTCATCTTCTTCTGAAATCACTTTGTTTCAATGTCAGAACTGATCCAAGTTATCTTTTGGTGAAAGCATTGTGCACTCTGGACATGTCACCAAGCCATCAGAGGGTTCTTTAATGATTTTATTCTTCTAAAGAAAAGAAATAACTGATTTTATTTTAGTTCAGTTGAAAAAAGGGAGTCAGGCTGGATGGAAAGCATTTGAAATATAATGTATTTTAAATCCTTTAATCCATTAAATGAACCAGAATTATCTATATTTAAAGTTTTGTTTACTTTTAACTTTAACAGATGTTTGATTTATTAGTAATGCACTGATGTGACAATAAGAAGTGTTAGTTTTTTATTTCCAAGTCGTGCTTCCCCCTTCTCAAGTTCCCAGCAGTCTGCTGCAGTCCAGCTGTCACTCTGTAAAAAGTAGAGTCCTGTCCAAATAGGTTTGTAGTCCATCAAAGCTCACTCAAAAACAAATGAGAGAAATCAGTATGCACTGTCACTCTCACTCCTTCAGGCAATGTCAGCATAATCGATTGAGCTGACCTTTTACACTACAGGAGTATCCAAAGCAGGAGCTTTATCAGTGGTGCCACACCACCTGCCGAAGGAGGAAATGAAAGGCTAAGAAGGATGTTCATCTTATAACATTAGAACTATTTATTTTCTTTTTTATAGAAACTATGGCACTTTTTAAAATCACGTAATACATACATCCAAAAAATTAACACCTCAAAGATCTCTTGTATCAATCATCTGATATCACAGACACGAGGCAAGAACACTTCAAGATTAAAAGATGCCCACAAAATACATCGATGTCCTCTATCAAGTAAATTCAAACACACCTGTGGACTCATCTCACACCGTTCTTCAGCTACTTTTCATTTATCCACAAATCCTCACACTCCTTTCTTCTTTGTATAGTCCATGGTAGTAGAACCAGTGCTTTATGTGCTCTGATTTAAGCTGTGATTGTTTTGGTTCTAAAGTAAAACTTGTCTAAGAATAAAGTACGAGAACAAATTCACCAGTAACCACAAGAGGTTTCTAACACTAGCCAGCCTTTCAAAGTCGTACCTCCACCACTGTCTGACTGGTTGAACGGAATGGTTCTAAAAACTAGATCTTCTTTAACAAATCTGAACCCTAAAATGAACTGTTCAAATAAAATTCCCCTCTACTTGAAATACAAGATTTGTTTAAGCAGTGTCTATTACAGAGTTAATATTACAGATATCATTTACTGTATATTTCAGAGTTTCTTCTTGCTGATATCAATTAAAATATTCTAAAACGACTCAGGTTGTTATTCAGACCATAACATTAGAAATATTTGCATTAAGCTTATATTAGTAGAGAAAGTAGGTATGATGTCTATGACTTAGCATCTTTTCTCTTCATTAATTTCTAAAGATTTCATGTTGAAATGTGGCCTTATTTTCCTGTTTCCAGCTGATTCGTGAGCTGTCACATGTTTATGACCGTACAGCTGTTTTGATTTGTCATGTTTTTGACATTTATGAAGTTATAAGTTCAGTTTGTTGAATAATAACCAAGCAAGGCCAGGTTATCCCTATACTTTTCTTTCTGTTCTGCCAAATGTCAGCATAAAATATGAACAAGTTAAACAATTAAAGGTAAAGCTAATCACCACTCCATTTACTGGGGTGAAAAAATTGAAGAATGACACTGTCCAATTCCAATTACAGAAAATGTATATTACTATAATTACCAAACTAACAAAAATTTTTGAAAAAATAATTTTACATGCAATAAAAGTACCATCACAGAATTAACTTGCATTAAGTTACTCAGGTCCTGTCTCATAATGTAACAAAAGATGAATAAGAGAAAATGTGCTTTTTTTTACGTTAATGATTGTAAAGTTCTTTAGAAATGTTGATGGGATTTTGTTCTGACATATCAACTCATGTTGCTATTGGCATGACATACACCTAAAACAGTACTTTTTGTTTCAAACTTACTTGCAATGCAATTTCAACTTTGGCCTATTTTCTTTGTGCATGATTGATATGAAAGCATTTTTTTGAGTTCATGCCAAAATATGCTTAACTCTCTCATGCATGAGTAATGATCAAATCAGTTGGGATTGTTTTAGTTGGTGTTTTATTTATCTTTAGGGAGACAGAATAAAGTTTTTTTTAATCATTATCTGGTCATTTGTGGGTATAACTGTAAATAATTTGAAATATATGTTGTTCTAATGTTGTTTCCTCTATCTCTATAGGTTGATTTATCTAAAACATGGTTAAAGTGTCTGAACTGAAAATATATAGAACTCAATAGGATCTAGCTTTACATCAAATCTAACTCTTATTTTTTTTAACTGAACATCTTCTCTTTATCTTATGTGATATGTTTGCTATCAAAGAATTAAAAAAGCTTTCTGCCAAACCACCTGTGCGAATCCTGTGTGGATCCCTAATAGGATACGCCAAAAGGTGAACAACAACACTTTACATTATAGTTGTTGATGGCACTGTTATAAAGGAGAGACTTTCAAATGGGCACTTCATGTCACAAACGTTACTGACCCCTGGTTTAGATGATAACGTGCCATGAAGATGAAAGAATCTGAAACCTACCATTGAGGAAAATAGTTTTTTGAGTATTGCAGTAACGTTTAATGTACTCTATCTTTGACATTTTGCCACAAAACCGTGTACTTTAACAGCACTTTATTACCTTCTTTGAAGGCCCAAAGCGCTGTACAGCCACAGTCCACTCACACACTGATGGCAACTCTGCTGCCTAAAACTGGCACCAAACTATAACCACCAGGAGCAATGTAGGATTCAGTGTCTTCCCCAAGGACACTTTGACACAAAGGGTAGGAATTAAGTTCAAGTTCAAACAACTTTATTTATCCCCGAGGGGATAAATAAAGCAAAATTAAACCTGTGATCTTCAGATAAAAGGATGACTGCTCCACCTCTGCACGACTTCTGGGTCTTTGCCTGTTTAGGTCATCCCTTCTCCAGTTGTTTATGCTATGGACCTGATATCACTCAACTGCATCAGTCAGTACCTGTCCTCCCAACTGAATCTCACTTTTTTTTTTTTAACTGCCTTTTATTTTATCAATTTGTTGCTCCGATACCAACGTTTGTATGTCTTCATGTAATCAATCATTGCTTAATTGTTTTCATCAAAAGGTAAGACCTCTGGGGTCTCTTTTTCACAAGGCCCTGAAGTGCAAATCACTTGACACAAACAGTTTAAAGATCTCAACAACAATTTAAAAAGCAAAACAATTAAAAAAAACATTTTTTTTTTTTTTTTTTAGCAAAAGGAAATATTAGAAAAACAAACCTGGATGACACTGCAGAGAAGGTAGGTATTATGGGACATCGCTGATTGGATGATGATATCCAGCGTAATCATCAGCTTCATGCCAAATTACTCATTTGAAATGATGGACAAATCCAGTCCGTGCTGGAGACTTTTTTTAGAGTGTCATTGTGTTTTGTTTTTCTAACATTTCATTGTGTTTTCTGCTAATTATTTTTGTTTTCTATATATATATTTTCTTTTTTTCATAAATGAAAACCTAAAAGGTAAATACTATGGGACTTTAGGACCAATCAACAATGTCCCATAACCTACTTTTTATGATTTCTCATTGAGCTTAGTTTTTTTTTTTTTGTTTGTTTTTGTTTTTCTAGAAATTGCTTTTGTTGTTCAAAATGTTTTTTTTTTTCCAACAGTTTTTATCTCTGGATTTTTTTGTTTGTTTGTTTGTTTTCTAAAATTTAATACTATTTTGTATCATTTGTTTTGCTTTTTTAATTGTCAGTGATCTTTAAAATGTTTTTGCATCTAATTATTTGTTGCTGTGATGTGCACAGCAGGGTCTCAATACTTTTAACTCCTGAAAAAATGTAAAAATTAGTTGGCTTTGTTCTCCTGAAGGCTTGTTTAAAGTTGAACATCAAACCAGACATAAATAACAGAACAAAATGCAAAAAATCCTGTTATTTGAGCAGAAAACTGAATATGACACATTTGAGCGATTACATCTTGTTTTTTTTATTTATTCTTTAAAACCTCACTCTTGTTTCCTTTTTTGTTCCCCCTCCCACCCATTTGTCTTCACCTTTACCTAACCATCAGAGAAGGATGCCGGATTGAGAACGTTCAAAAGAATATTAGATGCAGAAAATATGCCTTCAACATTCTGCAGCTGATGGCTTTCCCCAAGTGCTACCGACCACCGGATGGAACTTATGGCAAAGCTAATTCCTAAAGACCAAATAACCCTTTTTGTGATGTTCAAATGTACAGGAAAATATGACGCCTCCAAAATACAGGGAATATGTTCAGTCTGTAAATGTTCATTAAAAAGCAACTAGCATGCTGTCCTTCAATATTGTGTTTTTATTGTTCTCTTAAAACATTACTTTGCTGAGATACTCTTAAAGAAAATGCACTTTTATATATTCTTTCGGCCATGTGCATGCAATTTTGTGTAATTTAATATTTTAAAGTAGTTTTATGTATAAAAGCAAACATGTTTATTCCTTTCATATGCTGAATAATATGCAGGAAAAAGAGTGTGCACTGATTCTGTGTGTGCTGACTGAAAAAAATGTTAACCCTCAATGACAAAACACAGTGGTACTGTGGGCAAAGCATAGCTGTAGCTAAGGAGTGTGTGTTTGGTAAGTGTGTGTTTGAATGCACTAGGTGTGGTTTGCAAAACTGTTTATGATCTTTGAAAGACCTCAAGTGTATCTTTTAAGGCAGAGTAACTTTCATTTGTATACAAAATAAACTCTATTGTTTTGTATTGTTTTTAAGTTAATAAAAGCTTGTTTGTCTCAATATGAGTGTGAGGTCATGTATTGTTTTTTTATTTGGATCATTTGTGGCACAATATCTGACAAAAACTATGTTTTTATAGGTCTAATTTTTTTATTTCTAGTAAATTTTTAGCAAAAGTAGGATAAAATACTAGCACAAAAAATATTACGAGGTTTAAATTCATAAATTCACGACTCTAAATCTCGTAAATGTACAACTGTTTTCTTGTAAATGTACGATTTTGTAATCAGAATTTATATATTGTTTTTGCCTGTAAAATGGCCCTGATACTTTTTATTTTAAGCAGTTAGATTTAGGACTAAAACATAAAGGGTCTCTATGGTTTAGTTTAGCAAAATCTTTTTCCTTAGCATCCATCCAGCTCTAGAACTCCCAGAATCCCTTCTGGGGTTGTGGGGCTGCTGGACTTAACCCAACTACTGTTGTATGAAGATGGGGTACACCCTGGGCAGGTCGCCAGTCTGTTGCAGGGCAACACAACCACACACTAACACACACCTAAGAGACCCCACTTAACCTATGGAGCATGTTTTTGGTAGATGGGAGTAAGCTGGAGTGCATGGGAGAGAACCATACAGTAAGGTCCCAATCTGGATTTGAACCAGGGCCCTCTCACTGTGAGGAAAGAGTGCTAACCTCTACACCGGACCTTAAGATAATATCCTGAATTTGATAGCTGCAATTTAGATGCATATCTATGTCTAGAGGTACAATAACACTCCATCGTTAAGCGTTTTTATAGACTTTCAGGTCGAGAAAGGCTCCCTTGATTATCTGTAGTTTCCATGGAAATTATGACTCAGACCGACTTTAACCAATCACTGCTTACTAATGTCGTCTGTTCCCAAAATGGCTAAATCCATACCGCGGAATTGACTTCTTTTCTTTTGAACCCAAGGTAAGGCATTTTCAATTGGTGACGTCACAACCTTTCTTTGACCATCTCTATATGTGTCAAAGGCAGAGACACAAAAGATCTTAAAGAGTTAGAGAATGCGTGAGGACTGGAGGAGAAGTGTTTAAAGAACATGCAGAGTTGTAGAAACTACAGAGGAATGAAGCTGATGAGTCACACAATGAAATTATGGGAGAGGAAGCTGAACTGAGATCAAAAGTGAGCATGTATGAACAACTATGTGGTTTCATGCCAACCGTGAAAACCAAAGATCCGGTATTTGCTTAAGGATGCTGCTGGAGAAGTTTAGAGAAAGACAAAGAGCTGCATTGTGCTTGTAGATCTAGAGAAAGCCTCTGACAAGGTCTATTTTGTCTAGAGTGAAAGAAGTATGTTGAAGTTATGCAGAAATGAATGGAAAGAGGTGTACTGTAGGTGTGATAGAGGAATGCAAAATTGTGGATCATCTTTGACCCCTTGAGATGTTGAGGTCCTCTGGGAGGGACGAGGATGGATAGACGGACAGGCAGGAATCCATCAGAGGATTCAAGCCGTTCAGTGTTGAATGCACTGAAGCCGGACTGAGAGGAGGGACAGTAAAAGACAGCAGCCAAAAGACAAAGATTGTCATTTGTAGTTAGAGCTGAGAGCTGGAGAATTTAAGTATATAGCGGTACATTCAAGCAAAGATTGACATGTACATTTTTAATTAGAATCATATAAGTATTATTTAACATTAAAAGTTACAATCATAGGTCACTTTGTAAGGTACACCTTGCTAGTACTGGGTTAAGGATAATTGTATTTTATTTATTTATGTCAACTCTTTCAGGTGCAGTAAAAGATAACTTCTTTAAGGACCACTCCAATAAAAATGACGTTTTTGGTGTTCTTAACAGGTTCTTCTGGCATTCTTCTGGTGATGGAGGACATATTTAAAGAAAATTAAGTTTAATTTTGCATTTCTGAGTACTTCCTTATTCATATCATTGTGAATCAGGAGCACACAATAACAATATAGTTGGAAAAAGCTTGTATTAGTGATGTATGTGCTACAGTCAGCGGCCCAAAGGCTCCCTCCATGGTCCAATCCATTTAAATGTATTCTCCTGTAGACTAATAGATCCACAAACAGCTGGAAGTATGAAGAATTCCTCTACATTTTTGTTGTAACAGTAATATTAGGTTAAGGTTGTAAGATAGTGTAAAAAAAAAGGGATGATGGGAAATGAGAGGGCCTTACCCCTCACCGAAAGAGGTGAATTTGTTTCAAATGCCACTCTGCAGAAACTAGGTCCAAGAAAACAACAAGTTGTCTTGTCTTTAATAATTTAAAGACTGCTGGTTACACTTTTACTGTAAATCAAAAGATGATTGGAGTGTGACTTTTAGTGTGTGTTAGCTGATTGACCTTTGTGTATCGACCCCTGAAGGAAGCAGTTGGGAGAAAAAGTTTTTCACCAGGTCTGATTTGTCTAATGTGTCATAAAAGGTAAAAAAAATGTATATTATA
Organism: Oryzias melastigma; assembly: GCF_002922805.2. Lineage (NCBI taxonomy): Eukaryota > Metazoa > Chordata > Actinopteri > Beloniformes > Adrianichthyidae > Oryzias > Oryzias melastigma. The sequence continues at coordinate 15,928,052 of NC_050512.1, forward strand.
TGTATAAACACTGTTTTAACTCAAAGTAATATTTAACTGCAACATTTAAAAAATAATTGGCTTGATGGCCACAAAAACATAAGTAAAGTGTATTTTTCTAAAGAGTGAAGTGTGGGGCTCTGCAGCCCTCACTGGGTTTTGGTAATAAAATAAGCTGGAGTTAAAGGTTCCAGACTCCTTATCTAAATGTTCACATTTAAATTTAATCTAAAAACGATCTGTAAGTGAATTAGCTTTTAACTAGATTTTTAATGGTCTTTAAATTAAATAAATGCCAATTATCGTTAATTAAAAAAAGGGAAAAAAATCAATAAAACTATTGCTGAATGTGTCTAGTAGGCCAATATCTGTACAGCATGTCCTATAAACATTTAGAGAAATATGTGTTCTTGTCAGATGATGAGTTTATCATTAACATTTGTAACAGCACCAAACATAAAAGTTTAACAGAAAATATGGAGTTCCAATATTTTGACAAAAAACATACATTTCAGAGACTGCAAAAATATATTTTTGAAATAAACATAAAATAAAATATTTTATATAAAAAATAGACATCACTTTTACCACAGTATGTTTGGTTAGTACCCGAGGAAGTGGTACTATCAAATTCATGCTTTATTAATCTTTAACAGCGAACCGCCTCAGTGCCATGCAGACAGTCAGAGCACAACTGCATACAAATTTTGTTTCTTTTCTGTTGCTTTCTTTTCTTCGCCGAGTGTTTTTTGGTAACTTTAAAATACATTATAACAAAATAAATCATACAATGAGATATATGAGTAAATACTGCATATGTAGTTGGAAAAGCAGTGTTTTATCTGTGCATACAGTGCAAGAGTCGTTCCTCGGTAAAACAAACAACAAAAAAAAGCCTGTCACCACATACATTCTAATCGTCAAATTTAGCATAAACAGAGTATAAAACCTTGAGAACATTATCACAGTTTTCATCCTTAGAAACAATATCTTTACAAAATATTCATGTGCAGTTATTTATAAATATATAAAGATTTACATCATATTTACATCACATTTTGTTCAATTATTTATAATAATAATACATCTATTAATTTAATTCATAACATTTACATGCTGTTAATTCTTTGTAAAGTATTAGTCAACATTCTTAGGAATGTGGAAATGTTTTGAAGAGAATACATTTCACACTGCGGACAACCAACCTGAAAAAGAAAAGGAGAATATGTTTCATAGAGTTTCATAAAAGATAAATGCTGAAAGGAAACAAGACACTCACCTCTGGTTTGAGGTCGTCATTGAAATGATATAAGCAGTCTGTTTTACTGTCATTAATCTGCTCCTCCAAAATGACCATTATCAACTCCACCATGTAACAACGCAGCACCTTGTCTTTACATTTCTGGGAAAGAAAAGGCATGTGTCAGCGGAAAGAGTAGATAAAGCTGGTGATTCTGGTTAAAGTGGCCAAACTTTACGCTTCATTTTAGTAAAAGTGGCTTTAAAGATTATCTTTCGTTACCATATGGTTATTATTTATTAGGGGTGTAACAATAAATCGATTCATTGATACGATTCCTGCGATCCTACCAGATGGATTTCTATGAGGCAAGTTGTTCATCAAATTGATTAATTAATTACAGACAAATTAGTGCTTGAATATGAACTTGAATATGAGGGTGCGCAGTAAAGCATACAGTGTTAATTCTGTTACAGCTCACTAGAGGTGCATTCACACCGAACGCGATTCTGGCGGCAGAAGCGGCCATCTCCAATGTTATTTAATGGTCCAGATACGCTCTGAGGCGAATTGAAGCCCCGCGGCGCAATGTGAGCAACCGGCGTGGCGCCAAGGTCTGCCAGCAGGCCGATTTAAGTGGCGAGGCGTGAATCGGGCAGCAGCCAAAATGTAAATACCTGAAGTTTTACAGGTTGCTGGGTCGTATCAGCCAATCAGGAACTCAGCTTTGGGCACGGGACTTTTCCAATGACTCAATCAAGGGGGTATAATCCTATCCAATACAAGAATTTATGACCTGTCACAACTAGTTGCAGCCGGACAGCCTCCCGGACCAGCGGGGCTCGGCCACTCCACACGCCGGGAGAGACAGAGCCACTGAGGGAGTGCTGACTGCAGAGCGCGGGGTAGGAACTGAGCACCATGGGGCGGAAACCGCGGACCAGGGACCGTGGACCGCATGCGGGAACCTGGGGAGCAGGGACCGGAAAGTACGGGGCGGAGAATATCGAAAATGGCACAGACTAGGAGCCGCTAGGAACTGTACCCGAAGAACCGCTTTGGCACCGGAACCGCATAAAAACCAATCGGTGCCCAATTGGTGAGCTTTCAAGCTCAAACACAGAGACTTACAAACGATGAAGAAGCGGCTGTCATACAGACACAGCCCCATGTACCGGGAAAATCTTTTCATAATGATCACAACTCAAACATGGAGACATGATTACTGATGTTATTCTAGAACTTTTCACAATAAATAAACCTTTATTCTTTAATGTTGTATGTGACTTCCATTCATTATCCACAGACAGAGCTGGTAGCTCCTCCCACATGCAGCCGTGGCGTCAGGAACACATTATTTGACAAACAGCAAATTCACCGCGTGGTGATAAATGGGCGGGGCACGCGAATTTGTCGCACGAATCACATTTGGTGTGTATGCACCATAACATTCATCCATCTGTGCTTTTTTAAGGGCATGCTTAAAGTATGCCACCTGCAACTTTCTCATCCTGGATGTTCTCGAGTTCACCCAGAGATGTACTGTGTACGGAGGGGAACCGAAAGTCTTAATAATGTTCTGTTTGTATTTTTTTATATGGAAAAAGAACAGGCTGAACTTTATAAAACTAAACTGTAAATGGATTTGCCATTACTTCTTGTGTACTTGTTTTTTTTTTTTGTGCACACGTTTGATTTGCACTTGATCATCTTGGAAGAAACACAAAAAATCTGGAAAACTTCACCTTGATTTAAGGTCAGTGAATCGGATCATTCAAAATGAACCAACTATGAATCGTATGGTCAACCACAATCAAATCACTGTTGAAAGGAATCATTACACCCCTTGTATATAATATCAGTTGAAGAACAAGAAAAAACAGATTTTCTGGCACAAAAAGAGGATAAAAGTCATAAAATATAAGGTGAAATGAAAACATACTTATACTTGAATGTACCCCAATTATTTATGCAAAATTTTGTATTATTACTAATCTCTATGTACCAATGAAATAAATAGTTTTTATGTTTGTTTAGTGGTAATTATTATCTGGTTTTGCTAAATTTCTCAGTTTTAATTATTTAGTTAGGTCTGAAAAAAATAAAGTATCTAATCATAGATTAGTTTGATATAGATTACACTGCATAAACACAAGATATATTGTTAGGGGTTAGGATAAAAACGTTTTTAACTTTAACCCAACATATTAAGGTCATTTATTTTCATTCATAATTTATATAAAAAATTAATTTGTTGCTTTCTTTACGGTTTTTTTTACATTTTCTATATATTGTTCGAAATAAAGGCCTAATAAGAATAGCTGGAAAGAAAAATACTGTTTTTTAATGTGGTTGAATGACTTTTAGATTACATTGCAGTTTTTCTTAAGTACTTTAGAGCTGTCTTAAAAAGCTATGGACTATTGCGGACGAACTCAGAGAAAAGTAAAAGCAAAATCTTAAAGCTTTTGAGATTCTGGAGCATTCTGAAAACAATTTATTTATTACACGTATTTATAATTAAATTAAAGCATAAATAACCAGCATCTCTGGGAAGGGGTTACTGCCCTAAACATCTCTGATCGGGTAGTATTTCAAATGTAAACTTAGTAAATAAACCATTCCAATTTTATGAGGGAGGAAAATGAAAAATGATATGAGGGAGACAGAAAATCTTTTACAAACAACTCATATCTTTCCCTATAAGAACATATGAGAAAACATAATTTATAAATAATAACTACACCGATGTATCCGCTGATCTTACTGTTCCTAGAATAAGTCAAACATAACACTTTCATAGCTTACCTCAACATCACTTAAAGGCGCTGTGTACAGCATTGCATCTGACTTCTGAAAACGAAAAAAAAATAAACACACATTATAATAAAATTCAAACTAAAATGTAAAAAAAAAAATAGCAAAAAAATAACCACAACCATTCCACAGCTGCTTGAAAGCAACAACAATGAGTAAATGGGTCAGTCAAGGGTAAAAAAAAAAAAACAATTATCATTTGTCTAGTCTGAAAGAATCTAATTTCAAGAACAACACAATATGTTCTATTTATACTCCATTAAAACCTAATTTTATGAGAAGCAATAAGCAAAGTGATCTTATCTTAAATTGACAAATTGCTTAACAAATTTAAATCCAACTTTCATGCACTTTATGAACTGGTGATTTGTGTGATGGCCAAATGTGGTGTAATGTTTGTTTTTCACCACAAAGAGGCGCAAGTTTGGAAGTCAAAAAAGGTTTATTATTGTCACTGTGTTAAGATTTTATGGGAGTAACTGTTTTAAGCCAGTGCGAGAAGTGCCTTTTGCTGAAAAAGCTGTTAAATCTAATATTTATTTCAATCTAATTTTACTAATTGAGTTCCATAAAAATCCACTACTGAGGGAAATTGTTCAGAGCCCTCAGTAATGAAGGAAAAATGCTAAAACTACTGGAATAGCATGAAACTGACTAAAATATTTAGTGGAAAATCAATTTGGATATTGATTTTGAATGATATAACTAAATCATTTGGGATTAGTTAGCACATTTTGCTCCAGAATGCCAATAAAGGCCCTGAAATGTCATTGCAGCAATTCAAAACATTCAGATTGAGACAAAACCTCCTCAATGTTTCACAGCAGATGCAATCTTCTCTGTCTTATACGCTTTCTTTATGAGTCACTTTGACACAGCGGTGGAATCTGATTGGCTATTCAGAAACAGCGCTTTGAATGTCACGTGTGCCACAGGTAACGTGCAGATTAGCTGAGACAAAAGTCGGAGGTTGTATCATTAGCTTTTGTCGGTAGATCTGTGTGGGCACATGGGGCCCTCTGCAGCAGTTGAGTTAAAAAAAATGTAATCCCTATTGAAGATAAAACATCAAATAACTTCCTTACTGCTAAACTTTTAGACAGCATCAATATTAAGAACCAAAATGTTTTGATAAACGTTTAAATGTTAAAATATCATATTTTATATACATTTTTTTAAACATAATTGATTGAATCTGCTTATTTATTAATCACTCAGTTTCTAGCAGGAAATGATGCAAAGTCGTGTGCGCTTTGACTGTTTAACAGAACTTTTATACGGACAATATTAAGGTCTATTGACCTCACTGGAGCATTCCATTGCTGCAGAGGAGGCATTATCAGTTTTATGCTGTTTCAGTGATTTGGGATTTTTTTGTGACAGAGTTAAAAAATATTAATAATGGGTGTTAAATGTATTTTAGACACTTTTATAAGGTATTCACTTCGGGGCCCCAGAGTGTTTGGGGGCCCGAGGTGATCGCCCTTCTTTGCCTAATAGTATGTCCGCCCCTGTGTGCGGGAAAACTATTTTTTTTTTAAAAACCACCACACTTGAACATTATTTCTTAAGACAGAAAATGTGTTTGCAAACATTCACTTTACATTTATCTCTATATTCTTTGCAGCCATAAATCTTTTGCTGCAGAGTTGCTGGAGCCAACCCAGTTACTACTGTACAAAGGGGGGTATACCCTGACCAGGTCACCAGGTCAATACAGGGCCACACACATACACACACACATCAAGGAGCAATCTAGAATCAACAATCAACTTAGGATGCATGTTTTTGGGCTGTTGGAGGAAGCCAAAGTGCCCAGAGAAAACCCATCATGCACAGGAGGAACATGCAAAGAAAGATCCCAGCCGTGATTTGGGCCTTTCCGCTTTGAGGAAAGAGCCCTAACCACTGTGCCACCAGCAAAGACAAACTTGCATTTTTAAAAGCCTAAAATCATTCAATCATTTTTCAAAAAATGCAATAAAATACATATAGATTCAAAACTTACTAACATTAATGGGGGCATCATTTTATAACTGCAAATCATTTATGACAGGAATATCACGCAATAGATTATAAACAAGTCACAAAGTCCGAAATGAAGTTAAACTCGTTCATAAAAAATGTATGTTCATCCATCTCTTCAGTTTTGCATCAGCTCCCCTCTAACAACCATGAAGGTTGTCGACAGTCTTGTGGACTTTAAACCTCTCAATATTATGTGTAACTGAATAGTCACTGGAACATCCAGCTGCTCGGGGGGTTACTTATAGCCTCTACATAAACATGGTTGTTAATAATTTTCTTTTTAATCTACAGGCAAAATTCTTCATCTCCCTAATTATAGTTGATAGTGACAACCCTAACGTCCCCAAACCACAGGAAGGCTGTAAGTTTGAAGACACTTGCTGTTAGGTATTCGCATGCATGTGGTCAAATTATTTGACTTTTTCCAGGGGTAAAATCACTTCCTACAGTCCGTGTCATTGGTTGATTTTTCAACAAAAGCAGTAATGTCTGTTAACGTTTATCCAATTTTTTCTTCTGATGACAACATCAGAAAGCGCCAACATAGCGCTCATTTAAGCTAACGTTTGAAAGCATTCAGGTTTTTGTGGTTTCCTGTGTACTCTTTTTGTCAGGAGTCGATGTTAAAAAGTGCCTGCAAACAACAGCAAGGCCTGGACTGTGGTGGAACTGCAAACGTTCCTTATCATCCTGGGTGATGATTCAGGGTGGGCTAGCGGCACACTGGCGGTCTACACCTCGCATGCTCGCCAGAATTAACTGGACCGTACCGTACCAATCCTTACCGTATCGGACTGGACTGCTCGGTTTATTTTTATGTCCAATGACAAATTTGTCTTTAATTCATGTAAAAAAAATTCAAGACATTTAGATTATATGCATCGCTTAGACAACAACTGTATTTCTGCAGGGGCTGAGTTACATAGTCATAACTGAAAAGTGACTGTGTCTGATACCTTCTCTCACCTGAAGGGTGCTATTCAGCTCCTCCAAACAAGTCAAGAGGTCTTCTATTTCAGATTCAGCACTTGTGCACGTAGTCAGGAAGCTTTAAGACAATAAAAAAACACAATAGCTGAGTGTTGAATACTGTATACAACTTTGAATTGCTTGTTTGGGTTTATTTTGTTTTGACTTTTTTTATAAATTAGCTTTGTGCAGTTTCACTGATGGAAATTATACAAAATTACAAGCGTTCCTCTGATTTACCTCAGAATTAAGAAGGAAAGCCACAGCTGAGTTTTGGGGTTGTCTCGACACAGGTTACAGATCTGGATCTGGCCGTCTTTCTAGAAATGGAACAGTGAAATGATCACATTAAAAAGTGCTTAAAAATCGCTCACATTCTTTAAAGTAAGCTGTTGTACCATTAAATATGACTTAACATTCCAACAATTCCCAGAAATACTTGCAGATGTTGTTTGTGTTTTTTACAAACATAAAAGTAACTCTCCACTTTTAGTGCTTGATTGAACTCCCTCACAGCTGCTCTGACATACTAACAGGATGTGCTAAAGTAAATATTTTTCAGCAAAAGTTCTCGTTTTCCCTCATTCACTTAAAGATGTATTTGCATACTTTTTACATGATAGTAAATTCTAAAGTCTTAAATACAACTAAGGGAGCATATCCCTTTCCCCATGATTCAGTTTGAGCCCCGATATTTGGGTCCGTTTTATTTTGACATGATATATGATTTATGTATTATAAAACCACTACAACAAATGTTATTGTTCACTATTCGCATATTCCACAACCAGCTTTCACTGATTTACACATTTTGGTTTGGTAGGGATTTTTATGCCAGATGCCTTTCCTGATAGAACTTTTTTTTTTATCCGGGCTGTGGACAGGCACAGGAAGACTCCGACTTAAGTTTCCCTCTGCCTATTGACCCACTCTGGAGTAAGCTCATTGTATCCCCTGAGAAGGGAACCTAGGTTTCCTGAGCACCAATCTTCCACCCAGCTAACTGAGCCATCCAAAAAAAAACCCTCTCATTTTAAATTTGATAAAAAGGAAGAAAAACCTTTCAGTTAGCTTTTACTAAGCCTAAGGTAATAAAACAATCGATAAGCACAATTGTTTGATTGAATGTTTACATCAGAAGGATGAGAGAAAAAAATTAGATGACGAAGCATTACAGTTTTACAACCTATCTCAAAACACTATCAATTGAAGGAGCAGCATCTCCATCCACACTTTTTCCAAACCTGCTTAATCACTTTTTGAGTCATTGGGTTGCTGGAGCCTATCCCAACCAAAGTTGGACAAAGACAGAGTTCACCCTGGATGGTTTGCCAGTCCACCACAGGACTAAACACCAATATACATACATTCAAACCTAGTGACAAATACAAGTCACCATCAGTCAACCTATGAATTATACTTTTTGACTGTGGAAGTCAAAAAAATAAGCTAGAGTCCCAAGACAAAACGACCCAGAGAAAAGGACCGAACCAGGATTCAAACCAAGGCCTTCTCCCTCACTATGAGGCAATAGTTATAACCACAACCCTACCATGTAGCCCTGGGAACAACATTTTATTAGATTAAAAAAATGTCTCCTTTACAAAAATGAAAACTTCAGCATCTATTCCATACTCTCAAATTCTCATTCCTCAAACTCAGACTATTGCTATTAATAACCTCGTGTTCTTTATTCAGAATGTCAATATTGGGCCTGTTGGTTCATAATCTCTGTCAATGTTTTAGTTGCTAATCCCCAAGACCTAAATTTTTAATCAAGTTTCTCAAGGGTGCAAATAATTTGGAATTTCCTTCCTTTGCCGGAACAAAGAAAGAAGCACAAGTATTAAATTTCATAGGTCAGTGTGAATTGTTCCCATTGCTGTATGAATCTTAACTTATCCAGAACTCATAGACATTCTATCAGGAAGTTCTTAAGGGGCCCACTCATAAAAAATATCACATACACAGATGGGTCAGGTTTAAAGAAGGATTTCAATCAGATTTTCCTCCACCTGATATATCAGCAGTAGAAGAATTACCAGGCCAGTGTCTAAGAGATTTCGTTTCTGAAAATGACCCATTTTCACAACATGTTTTTTAAAAGGAAGCCTTACATCAACAAGGCTGAATTAGTACAAAAAGAATCATTGACAACTGTGATTTTCACATATCTTGATGTTTACAGTTGCCAAAGTCAACCAGGCAGTGAAAATATAGGAATTCTACAAGAAAGGGATTGTACATTCCAAAAACACTGTAGGATACAAGTATATCTAAAGAAATCAAAAGAATAGAACACAAAAAAATCTTTGGCAGTGCCTGCTTTATGTTCCTGTTATTATAAGAGAAAAACAATAGTGTGCTATTTTAGAGTGTACTTTCACATTAGTGAGACAAAGGTTTAAACTGGGGTCTGACGGTTAAGACCCTTTGCTCAAGTAATGACCAAAGCTTCACTATGGCAAATGGGAAAACCCAAACTAGCTTCTATGTTGCACAGCTATCTGACCATCATAGATTGAACAACATCTAATGCCTCTGGTGAATTAAGGATAGATTTGTTTACACCAGTATCCACCATTATTGATGTAAGTGCATACAGGCATGGAGTAAAAGGAACCACATGCTACGTCTATCACATATTTTGGGTTAGTCCAGAACAGAAACATCCCTTTTAGTGTAAGGATGCTTCTGTAGCAACTTATATTTTGCCGTACTAGCGAATAATGCACCTGATCCATGTACAATATTGACAAAGGAGGATTCATTTAAGTAACATTCATCTCAGGTCACAGATTTACTTAGTACATGGTCAAAAATGGTGTTTGTTGTTTTGCTGTCTCAAGAGAAAAACGCAGAAAAATGCTACATTTTTCACAAACTAGAATAATTGAGCCATTCCAGTAATCCTTGGGAGTTCCAGTAGTGATGGTTCTTAAACCTGACCGTTCAATCAGACTTTGTCTTTAGAAAAATTAGTGCAAAGACCTATCCCGGTGCTCATCCAACACCATTACTGGAATCTCTGCATGGGACCTTGGTTTTCAGCACCCTTGATTTGAAATCTGGATAAAGGCAAGTCACAGGGAGAGAACAGAAAGCCAAAGTCTCTTTGGGACTACATCAGTTTCAGCTCACGCCATTCGGAGTAAAAAGTGAAGGCGCAACCTTTAAGCAATTGATGATAAAAGCTCCTAGAAAACATAACCCTTTTGAAGCTTTAACTCCAGTGTTGACGTTATTTTGACTCCACAACTGTGTACACAATCAATGTAATTCTAGTGGATTCTGAAGCAGAGAAAATCAACCTTGCACTGATACGCAACACCTTACAGGAGTGAATCAACAGAGAATAATGAATGTAAATCAACTTCTGTCGTATAGAAAAGTGACTTTGCAACACTGCATTAATAAGTGGAATATTAGTCCAAAGCCACTTTCCTCGGCGTCAGGATCAGCTCATTCACGTTGATTCAGTAAATGGTCGAGGAGTTACACTAGGTCAAAGATTCCTGGGGACATCTCCAGTATTTAGGGGTTTTAGGAAAGACGAGGACGTTTTTTACTTTTTTGTACCAAATCTTGAGCAGCATCTCTAAGATCTTAATGCAGGGTTTGGAAGACTTCATCAAGCTCAGTTGACCCTCAATCTAAAGAAATGTCTTCTCCTTTAAACAGAAATCCAGTTCCTTGGACATGTGATGTCACATGGATTCAGAAAGAACTGGGACAATGTCCTATAGAGACAATAATAAAAGCCCCCGTCTGTGTACATCCAGACCATTTACTGCCATTTGAAGTTCACCCGGATGCTAGTGAGGAGGAACTATGACCGGAGTGGGTCTAAAGGACAGAACAATGTGAAAAAGTTGTTGCTCATGCTTGGAGACTGAAAGAGGCTGAATGTAACTATTCAACTTCTAAGAAGGGATGCCTTAAGGAGGTGTTACCTAGAGGGAGTGGAGTTTGTTATATTTGCCAACTTTCAGAGTTGACTTGAGCATTCAATTGGCATCTTCCAGTCTGATCCAATGGGCATTGAAGCTACAAAAATTCCAAATCAAAAAACATAACGATGTACCAAATGCATTATGCACAGTCATAGCTATATATGTTCAGTATGAGTCCTATGTGGCTATACAGGTTTCTGCATGTTCTGCTGATATGCAAATGACTTTGACAGAAATTTGTCAAGAGCGGCAGAGGGATCCAGGAATCCTCACCTTGGGGACACAAGCTGGAAAAAATGAGTTACAAATGACTTGTGTTTTCACTCAGTTGAGAATTCTTGTTTCAAAATTCTCATCTCAAAGATAGGAGCAATACATATCCATTAGTGATACTAATTAGAGTCTCGCATTACTACTTTTTTGGATTATTTTCACAACAACCCACAAAGTGGACATTTGGAATGATTGAAGAACCTCTAAAGCTGCTGTAGGTGACACGGAGGCCTTTAGTCCGAAAAGACGTCTGGATAAAATATTAAGTTTTATGTCAAGCATACAGGCATGACAACAAAAAGCTTGCCGGTTTATTTATTTTTCTTTACGTTCAATAATGAGTTGTAGGAAAATCTACTAATTTTTTTCAAGAATCTAAATGTTATTTTCCAATTATTTCACTCGAGTTTTGAAAGTAGCATCAGTGCATTAAGTCATTTTAATAAAGGGGCTCAGAGAAAAGATAGCAGTTTGACACATATTTAATAGTCAGTTAACATAGCAAAAAGTGTCATGCTATTTTTTTCTGATTTTAAAATGGGACCATCAATAAAGAGAAGCCATCAACCACCAAATATGATTGTGTCTGCAGCTCACCGCTCCCGCAGGATGCAGAGAACAAATGTCACACACCTATAGGTCCATGAAAACTAATAGAACTTTAACTTTAAATCATCTCACATTGATAATATTTCCTTGTTTTTGTCTCCATTTGACCTCCAAAGTTAGACTTCCTAAATTTATTCATCCATCCATTGACTTAATCTGAAGGAGAGTTAAGAGACTTGCTGGATGCTTAAATGTATCCAACAATTTAAATTTCAGCTAAAGTTCCATCCAGATAATATGTTGGCTTTGATAAGTTGGATACTGATTTATATATTAATTACTATTATCAGCATGTTTTTAACAGTAATTATGGTTGCAAACATGTTTATATTAAATGTTTGGTCATTAATTAGATCATTTTTTTTAAAGACCCGCTACAATCATCTTCCAATTTAATGTAAAACATTCCTAGTGTTCAGTCTTATCGAAAATAGGGGGAAAAAACTGTTGTTTTCTAAGACATAGTTTCTGCAGAGCGGCAGCAGTTCAATTGAAATTTGCCCCTGAGTTGTGGGCAGGGCTGCTGGTGTAGAGTAAGCCCCTCCCCCCTTTCCATCATCCATCTTTTTACCTTTTTCTACCACGCTATGGCGAGCAATACTGGAGGTATCCAGACCTACAGTTTTGAGCCAGATGCTAGCCCGGACGAGGAAAACAAAAACTCTGCCACCATCATTTCTAATAATTTGGGGGCCGTAGTGGGGGCGGCAGTACAGGGGTAGGGAGGTGGCAGTCTGAAAATGGCCAATCATCAGACGATTTTGGGGGACCTTAGAGACCTGCATCAGTCACTTATGGCACAGTTGCCTTCCTGCCACCGCGTGACCTCCAAATGTGCCCAAGGATGTAAAAAAAATCATCTGCTCAATTTTCCCTTTTTTTTTTTCTTAAAGTGTCCCTACCATGATTTTCTTAAGCCTATCAGAGTGAACTATATCTATATATAAGATCATATATTACCTTTGGACCACTAAAATATGAATTATTTATTAAATATTAGTTATAATTCGTGACTTTTTTCCTACCCGGAAGTAAAGTGACTCGATTCCTGAGGCTGGATAAGGGGAAAAATTGAGTGTTGTGTTAGTCTGGGGGCGGAGCTGTCAGAGCAGACGCTTCCTGGAAGGAGCAGTTGTCATCGATCTTACGTCAGCATGTTTCCACCCGCTTGTTTTCGAGGGTATGGAGGGTTTTTAGAGGATTACTCTTAAATGCATGAACGGATCAAAATACGGTTTTGGGGTTCTTTATAGTGAGGAATGAACAGTAAAATGCATTTAAAACCTCAAAAAGCAGAATTTTATGTCAGGACCCCTTTAAGGGGGGTCTCTAAATTAAAATGTTTACAATGCAGAGTAATGATTTATAGTTTTTGGATTTTTATATTTGGTTGTTTTTTGGTGATATTAAGAAAGGCAGATTTTTGTGCAAATGAATTTGAGTTATTTAAATCCTACTTTTGCTTGGTTCCCCATCGTTATAGGGCTGTGAATGAAGCGTGTGCGTTGATAACAGTGAGGAAGGCTCGCTCAAATATCAAACAGCTGTTTACATTAGTCTCCTCGGTAATGACAGCTTACGTAAACACTCATTTCAAGCTACTAAGCAATTTCCAGCTCCGGGGGCGGCGCTTCAGGAACCATAAGTGAGACAACTGAAAGTGAAACCATTCTGGAGACAGAGAACTCCATGGCTTCCCTACAAATACATCCAATGACGACCCGTGAATGCACGGCGACGCTAAAACCCAGACACGCACATGCACTTTACGCACGTCTATGACTTTTGCTCCCTGTTTTCCCCTTGTTCCTGTTCAAAGTGCTGCATAGAATCCCCTCTCAGTCTATAGACAAGTGCATAGGTATTCATAAAAATTAATGGAAAATATGAATAATTTTAAATAGACGTCTCACCACTCGCTGGTTCCGGTGACATGTGAGTTGATAGAGGACCACCAATAGCGCCGTCATGAAGACTATCATCTGCGCAGCCGCCGAGGTTGATCTCCTAAACAGCGAAGCCGCAGGTCCAGATCACATGTTTGGGTCTCATAAGTGACAGTCGAGCTGGTTTGTCTCATTGGTTTTAGGTCCGAATCCCGGATTTCTGCTGAGATTTCTGCGCGGGTCACAGGCAGAGACACTCACTCACTCACTCACTCACTGCCTCGATCCTCCTGCTCGGGGCCAAGTTCACTCCTCCTTCTTGTCACGCAGTCTGACGCCAATCACAGCTGCCAGAAACTTTTTTTTTTTCATCATGCAGATTGTGATTTGGTGTTTTACCCAGGCATGAATGGGTGCAGGTAAAAAGTGAAAGGGGAGTCCTGAAATTAGTAGAAACTTTTTGATATTGCTTATAAGTTTATGTGGAATCCTCTGCATCTGCCGGGCTTGGGACAGGCACTGGTTTATCCACTGCTGAGGCTGCAATTATCTTTTTTTTTTTTTTTTATCTGTCTCTCTATTTGTCAATCTATCTCTCCATCCATCCTTTAGTTGTTTTAATTTAATTTAATTTAATTTAATTTAATTTAATTTTGTCTTATTTTATTTTATTTTATTTTATTTTATTTTATTTTGTATAGTGACAACAGCTAAATTAGCTAAAATGTTAAACTAGGATCACCTTTCCTAAACTTCCACTACGCGTTAACCTAAATCAGGGGTCTACAACCTGCAGTTCTAGACCCCCATGTGGCACTTTTACCCGTCTACCATGGCTATTTTATTAAAGAAAATAAAAATAAAAACAGTTTCAAAATGTTAAAATGTACAAGCTGCACTGGGCTTTAAACCGCAGATATATTTAATGTATGTACAGAATGATTTTATACTGTAAATGTACGTGTATGTACCTCCCATCTCCAGCGTCTCACCATAAATTCATTGACGCTAAGCTTGTTTGCAGTAGCACAGATTCCTTCCTGGATAGCAAGCTTGATGGCCTTCAACTTAAAAGTTGCAATATACAAACTTTGTGTTTTAATTACCAATTAGAAATTTGTTGTGTGTGTTCTATTTGCTAAAAAAAGTAAAGTAGGCTATTCTTCTTTGCATTGATCTTTCATCCACCTTATTTTAGATTCTCATTCCAGTTACAGCGTTCCTAGTACCCCTAGTAGTGGAGGAAAAATCCACAGGATAGCCACAGCTTTGTATAAGCAGCATGGTTCAAAATCTGGGAAAAAAGTTGGGGGTCATAGTCCAGAAAATACGGTAACTATACAGTAAGAATCAAAAAAGTTGTAAAGAAGGGAAAAAGGTAAATTAACTGAAACTTTAACTTAACAATTAACAAATAATTGAAGGATAGTGCATCACAAGTCGACTTCAGATGCAGGTAGCAGTCGCATTTTTAAACCCCGCACCATTGCAGCAAAGGTTTTAAGAAAACATTAACATTTTACTGTGACCGGACGATTTTTCTCTAAAGTTGGCGTTTGTGAGAGGCCACCAAGGTGTGTTTTGAGGTCGCGCTGTGGCGTCCTATAGAGACACTCAGGAATGAGCCCATTACAAAATTGAATGAAAGTTTGGCAGCCACAAATTGGATCGCCTGCCAGCAGCAGCTTATGAGTAAATATCTCTGTACGGCGGCCGTCAAATCAATTGCCACTGGCTGGCAGTAGCCCGTGGGTATACAAAAAGTGGGCTGTTCTACAAGCCTGAAGACTGCCCGACATTTTTCTAAAAAATGTGGAAGTGACATGGAATTTTGAAAATTCCCATTATTACTGACACTCACTGAGGACATTTAAGCACTACACAAAGCCTCACTCAGTAGAAAATGTTGTTTGTGCCACCCTGCCTGCATTACTGAGTGTTTCATTCTGGACCTGATCCTTTTTTTTTTTTTTTGTTTTTTTTTTCCACCCTGCTTCATCTGATTGCTTGCTGCCTGCCCTGACCTCTGCCTGTCTGACTCTGATTTAGCTCTGTAGACTTTTATCTATGCTTAGTTCCTGTCTGAACTAATAAACCCGCTGCACATAAACAAGCTGTCTACTCGTTTGTGACACCAGCAAGACTGGACGACGAAACTTCATGGTGAGTGCCCTAACAGACCTAATCGTAACTCTCATTAATACATTTAATAAGTCAATAAAAATCAAATAAATATATATAAATAATGGCTTTAAATACTTTCGCTGATGGCTTCCATCAGATTTAATATTCATGTTTTACTTAAATTATTTTTCATGAACATTCTTTTTTATGTAAGTGGCCCTTTACCTTCATGTGTTCAAGTAAATTGAGCCACACATTTCATCCAAAACAAGCCATGCTGTGAGTTGAGGTTTATCAAATATTTGATAGTTCATCTTATTAAAAAATATGAATAAATAGGAAAAAGCTGTAATTTTTTATTATGAAAAAAAATGTTGCACTTTCTTTAAGTGGCCCGTTTTGCTTGAAGATGTTGCACATCTCAAAAAAAGCAGGACAGCTGATGTTTCCGCAGCTGCAGAGTTCTAAACAACAATATTTTA
>NC_050512.1:15944722-15958170 GCF_002922805.2 Oryzias melastigma
GCACTTTACTGTTAAAGTGGCCCATTTTGCTTGAAGATGTTGCACATCTCAAAAAAGCAGGACAGCTGATGTTTCCACAGCTGTAGAGTTCTAAACAACAATATTTTATTCCATAAATTCAACACAAAATAACTCAAACAATTGTTATTAATTGCAGGAACAAACATCAAATGTCATACATTGTTTTTTTTTCTCAGTTTCCGGACTAAAAAAGTAGCCCACTTTAGCTAATGTTACCATATTTTTTTTTTTTGTAAAGTTTTATTTCTTTTGTTAATCGTTGATTCTGCAGGTCATCACATTAAGGTCACGGCCTTAAGGAAGCTAAATGATTGCAACACAATCACCCGAGAAATCAAATCACTTCAGAAAACAAGAATCCAAACTTTATTTTAACAGAACTATAAGTGCAATTTCCCACACTAGGACAAAAAGAAAAACATTAGTGAAAAGAAACAATCAACCTATGAATCATCTTTTCTTAAAGACAGAGGGAATGCATTTTGATGCTGATGTTTTAAATTAAGCCTGCCCAATAAATAATCCATGCAAGCAACTTTTATCATTTCATCACTGCAAACTTACTACAGTAAACTAAGAAAAATGAGACAGGTACGTAACTCATTTACAAACAGTTGAAGCTGCCACTGCCTTTTTGTGTTTGTTTTTTCAGCAGCTCTACTTGTTTGACTGTTTGCATTTGGTTAATTATCTCACAGGTACTTAAGGAGTCCTCACTATATCACCAGTGTTGGAGTGCTCTGTTGTTTTTTGTGTGCCATGTAAGCCTTGGGGATTGTAACTTTTTGTGGAAACTTACCTTCCTGCATTTGATTCCTAGTGTTATCCCTCAAATGAGCAGATCTAGAACATTTTATCCGGAGGTGGACTGACCAATGCTCCAACGCTCCGTCAAGGAGTGAGGTTTCTTAGTTTAAAGTTGAACATTTTTAATGATTTTAGAGCGCCCAGTACAACAACAAAATCAATTTTAGGTCAACCAGAATTCATACTTAGGGCACATCGGATTATAAGGTGAACACTATTGTTGAATGCAAGAATTTGAAAGGTTCTAAAATTAAGGTTAGGGTAACTTTATTAGTTTTGATCTCATTTTAGTTTAGAAATTTCTGTCGAGATCCACCGATAACGAACCATGCATTTTTAAAATGTTTTTATTTAACCACTGCTGACATCAAACTACATACTGCCGCTGTAGTCAGACTTATGTTGCACAGGGTCTCTTTTATTCTGAATAGAACTCGTGCAAATCTGCCAAAAAGGATAAACCATACCATATTTTGAACAAGAAAAAACTTTTTTATTTATGAAAAAAAAACATGGTTTATTTATATTTTTTGTAATAGTAGTAACAATAGCATAAATGCAAATCAGTGTCTTATTTTTTTCTAAAGGCTGAAGTGAGACTTTGTTGCTCCCATTGGGTTGTTGTCCATAAAAACATCAACCTGAATGGCTTTTTAAATGTTGATGGTTGCGGACTCCTTACCTAAGGCGTTCGCCTTCAACAGAGAGATATAGGCTAGGAGGACAGCAAAACCCCCTCCATTGCGTCGTAAAAATAAGTATCTAAATCACAGAAAAATTGCTTTTTTTTTTAAAATATATACATTTTTCCTAAATATATTTTAGATCATTCCAACTGTTCTGTTAGCTTCTATTACAAGCTTTGCATCTGTCTTTTTACATGAAAGTTTGTAACCCTCACTTGTTGGTAGGTTCATTAAAGTCTCCCTTAAAGTCAGTGCTTCAGTCCTCACTTTTGCAGGCAACTTTTCATAAAAAAAACCCAAAAAAAACACTGCTAATGAAATGCAATTACCTTGATTCAGCCAATCAGAATTTGAGTTTCTGTAACTTAATGAGGACGGAGGTTGACATATTCACCTCTGATTGGATGGTCAAAGCTTGGGCTTCCAGAAGTTAACTTCTTCTGTACTTTGTTTCAGGCCATAGCAGGGAAGAGGATTTGTCCACCACTTTCAGTCTTCCAGCAGTTTTGTCTGGTAAGGGTAACAACTTAGTAACGACTTAGTAACGACTAAAACTATTACTGGCAGCTTTACGGCAAGAATTTGACCAATATACTTCCACATACATTCCTTTTGATCCAACTGTTGTGGGGAGAAAAAACAAACAAAGAAGGAAGTCAAAATCCTCCTTCTGTTTTCAGGAAGAATTTGTTTAATTTAATTGTCTTGATTTTAGGACACATCATCTTAAGTGCGTCTCGTCTAACCAGATGCACCATTCACACCATTTTCAACGGAACCCTAAACTTTGAATTGATAATATTCTAAAACAGAAAATGTTTTCACATCAGCTTTTTACAAATCTTGGTTTCAGTCGTTGCAAAAGTGCCGCAAACAAAGTGATAAATAAAAACTCTCTTCAACACCAAGTTATGCATTCTCTCTAGAATCATTAATAGAACAATAAGGCAATGTTTAACTTTTATAAGTAACTTGAATTACAACATGATTTATATTTGTATTCAGGTCATATTCAGAATTGACCATTGGGTTAACTTTGATGCCTCCACGACCTCTTTCTGGTATCAATGCTGACAGAGAACCCTCAGATGTCACAAAACTCCCATTCAGGTACTACTTTTGTCATTCCCTCCAAACCACAGAGGCGTTTCCTCTCTAGATGTCACCGGAGGAATCTGGGTAAACTTGTGTGGATGAGGAAATGGGTGACCTGAAGAGGTTGTGACAAATGCAAAAAAGATTTTGAGACTACCCTAAAAACAAGGGAAACTATTTCATTAAAACCAATTCATTTGAATTATTTACACAAACAATTATACATATTTTGCAAAGGAAAGAGCTTCTTTTAGACACACACGTTAGCTATTAAATCTTTTTAAAATATTTCCCATTTAACCAAATTGACTTTTTTTCTTTTTTTTCGTTTAGTATTCTTATATTTCAAGGAACAACTGGTGTATTTTGGAAAAAATAATAGTTTTCAAATACAATAGCATTCTTGTCTACCTAGAGCTTCATTTCTTTCAGTCACGGCTCAAGTGGCTTTTACTTTAGCAGTCCTTCATTTAATGTTTTTATTTTAACATTTTCACACCTATAAGATTTTTAGTTTGGGTTTAATGCGGAGAGAATCTGTTCATTTTTCTTCCAACTAGAGAAAAGTTTTATTGTTTCTGCTCCACACCAGAGAACAAGGAATCGTTCTTAATTGCTGAACTTTTAAGTAGAAAGCTTTTAAGTAAATGTACTGGATTTGAAAAGTTCTTTATAAACTGAAAATCTCTCACGACAACTCTACAATATTTCTGTATTTCCATCATGGTTCTGTTTTTCAAACATGCTGGAAGGATTCGCTCTTAAGTTTTTTTTTTCTTTTAATGGATGTAAATCACTGCTGCAACTCTGCTGCTTAATACACACAAACACATTATACAAAAGCAGCACCACATAATAATACCTGGCCTCTCTCTCCTTTTTGGCATTCAGAAATCCTACAATTGAACAAGAAATGTTTATTTAAAAAATATTTAAACCCCCTCTGGCCTTCAGAACTGCCTTCATCCTTGGTGGCATAGATTCAACAAAGTGCTGGAAATATTCCTCAGAGAGTTTGGTCGATATTGACATGATAGCATCGCAAAGTTGCTGCAGTTAAACATCCATGATGTCAATCTCCTGTTCCAGTACATCCCAAATGGTAAATATTGGATCTGGGACTGTGGAGATCATTTGAGTCCAGTGAACTCACTATCATGTTCTAAAAAAAAGTCGGAGTTGATTCCAGCTTTATGACATGGAGTCTTATCCAGTAGCATCAGAAGACGAGTACAGAAGAACTGGAGAATAATCAGACTAATCGGTTTTTCCAATCTTCTATTGTCTAATTTTGGTGAAACTGTGCGAGTTGTAGTCGAACATAAAAAAATGACATAATAATGATGAAAAGACCACTGGGAACACGTTTCAATGATCAGAGTGGAGTTTCTGTAAATGACAATGCTAAAAAGGACTGCCGACACATCCAGGGTTTTAGCCCACCTCCACTTAACAGTGCTGGGACAGGCTCCAGCAACTCTGTGGTTACACAGGTTTGGAAAACAATGGACATAATAATGGACAAGATCCCCGAGATGTCCACATGACTTTTAGTTAAGGCTGGCGCTCCATCAAAACCCACACTTTCATTTCCCAGATCACTTTATAAAAATAATGCCTGCTGTCCATTAGCCAGTAACAGAGTCTGCAAACAACTGAAATATAGTGTCATCAATAAACTAGACTGGGATGGTCTGGTTTGACATTTGAGAAAGGCTTAATGCTGTTACAGACGTGGTTTAGAAAAACACTTGAAGCCATCATTGCTCAGCACATTTCCAGAGAAGTCTGTACCATGCATCACACTTATGTATTTAGTAGATTAAAATTAGGGTCAGACTGAACTAAATGTGTTGTGTATTGAGCTGAGTTTGGGGTTTTGTATTACTACGTCATACTTTAGGAATTAGGTGTTTTTTTTTCTTCATATAACCAAGTTATTGTGGCCACCGTGACTTGATGAAACACTGCTGTTTTCATCCACTTAACTAATTAAATGTTTTTAAATCTGAGTTCTGTTACATTTTCAATGTTTTTGATAATTTCAATCCGAAGAGAATTTTTTTTTTTTGGTACTCCTGCAAAATCTAAATCAAAGGTCATTTGACATTAAAACATATTTATTAGTCTATTTGACAACAAATATTTTTTAATTTAACAGCATCATTAGTTGAGCCCCTTACACTACTCCTCAGAATGTTGACACAGGGATGGGCTTGTGGACATCGACATCAACTCTCCTGCTGAAGACCAGCAGCCTCACAGCCGATTTATTCAAGAAGTCCCGTCTAACTTGAGCTCAGCCAAAGACTCGGAGGCCTCCTCTTCCTCATCCTCATCTTCTTCCTCCTCCTCCTCTTCCTCCTCGTCATCCTCCTCTTCGTCATAGTCCTCATCCTCTCCGTAATTGCCCTGTTGACCACCTCCTCCGGCAGCTAAATTCTTCCAGTAGGCGTCATACCCAGAGGCTCCACCGTAGTCTTCGTCGTCATCGTCGTCAGCACCCGCCTGTCGGCCAAACTTCAAGGTACGGGCTGCAAAGAAAAAATGGAAACCGTGCAGGTGACGCATCAGCTCTGCCTTCATTTGCAACAATCAGGTATAGGCGATGTTGGTACATTTTGGTTGTTAGAGATACTCATCAACCCACTAAAACACCAAAATGATAACATTTAAACAAAAATAGTAATTTTGTACTTTTTTTTGTAACTTGCTAATAAGGTGTATCAGGACTTGACTGGTACGTGTGCTGGCAGATCTTATGACTGTCCAGGTCTGTGGAGGGTTATAGTGAGGAGCTGTGTCTTGTAGTTCCCTTGAGGCTCATTGAAAATGAAACATTCGATTGTCGTGCATGTGGTGTGAAGTTTTCATAAGGACTTATGAGGAATGGGTAACGCTTGCGCCACACTACAGTCATTAGTAAAGCATTAGTCACAACTGCTGGTACAGCTAGATACCGACTGTGTGCGGGCAAACAAAAGAAAAAAGTGTGCACTTATCTTAAGGACTTAAGACAGATCTATTGGGCTCCTTTCACAGTCAACGGTGTTGAAAGAAAGAAAAATTTGTTTGACGTGCCTAACCTTATCTACCCTTACATGTGTAAGTGTTCTCTATGACCTGTCTCCTGCAGCATACCATAGAAAAAAAACACATTTTTGCTCTGCAGGCCCACTGAGCGCTCTACAGCCTTGATATTGTGAATTTTTCCCAGCAGACTGCTTGTACCCACCCGTAAGGGCAGTGGTGACCAAGCCATTAAGTGGTGAGACTTTAGAAAAAATGTGTTTTTGCTATATGAACAAAGAAGGAGTTTTTGGATTAAGCTCAAAAGGAAAATTTAACTTCCTTGTTTTTTTGAATACCTCAAAAAAAACAAGTCAGATTCCCTGGTAACCACTATAAAAGCATCCCAAAATTCACGACAGAAACAAACCTTCACAACATTTCTGTTCACACTATTTTTTATCACCTCCTCTATGGTATGCATCTCTAAACATTTGTAAAGAGAGAGTTAAAGGAAACACATTCCAGCAGAGCTACATGACAGGATTCCATCTGTGCAACCAACTTCAAAGCTAACAATTATGCAGCGAACTGTCCCTAGTGTAAAAAAAAACTATCACAGACTGAAAGCTTTAACAAAGAAACTAAACTTTAAGATTTAACGTTATAAGTTAGGAACTCACTGGACATGCTGAGGTCTTTGGTCTCCTGTGTCTCATGGCCACACTTGGGACAAGGTGGTGCTTTGCCCTTCTCCTGCTTGAAAACTTTGCTCTTGGCGTGGTCGTCACAGTAACACGCCTGCAAAACAAACAAAAAACAAATAAATAAAATCCTGATGAAATTCTACATTACTGGATAAAAACAGGAAAACTGTTTTTACTCAATGCAGGATACAGAGTCAAAAATCAAGTCCAGATATGAAAGAAAAAAAACCTTCTGTAAATGCTACAGTAGACTCTAAACGCCATAAGCCACATAAATGTTCAGAACTGTAGTGTGAAAAACTCAACATGAAAAAAAATATTTTACTGAGGGAGTTTGATGTTTTTAATGCTCAACTTTAACAGGAACAAAAATGTTTGACCCCTGAATACCAACATTTATCTCTAATTATATGAAGAAGAATTGGCTGCTTTACCATTAGAGAAAATAAACATCCTCAACGACCTCAGGAGACTTCAAGCTGTTATTTATGTAAAAGGAGGCAATAAAAGATATTAAGAACTGAAGTACGTACACTTTTAAACTGGGCCATTCGGGACGTTTCCGTTGTCTTTACTATTTAAAAAGAGTTCATTACGTTGTTTAACACTAAATGGCTTAATTCAACCCCTAACCATGAGTGAAAAAAAAGCTAGAATTCCTCATTTCTTCCAGGTATGTAAACTTGTGAGTACATCTGTACCTGGCTGCCGCACGTACAACTTTTCCTTGATTGAGAAACTTAATCCCTGATTCATTTTTGGCATGATCTTTAGTTTCTGTTTGATTCTTGAATATATTAAATATTTCCCAACTTGGAAAATTTTAAAATAAAAGAGAAAAATAAACAACCAACTGTGCCCCATTTTGTCTGTCACTAGGAGCTAAGAAGTAATAATAAAAAAAAAGATTTATTTGAATATATCTTCACAAGTGTAAAACATTTGTTGACATTCAGGAAGAGCTGTTTGTAGGTTCAGTTCTGTTTTGTGTAAATACTTCAGAAAGCCTGTTAAGCTGACTTTACTCCTGTCATTTTGGAAGCTGGATGATGAATCGGATCTCGGAAATCAACTAAAGTAACTACGTCCGGTGTTCTTACTTCTGGGACACACGTCATCCAGAAAAGATGTGAGTCACACCTATTTCATGTACAAACAAACACGATGCACACTGATTTCTTTCCTAATGTGTGCTTTAGAATACAAAGATAAATGCAGACTTACCTTACAGCGCAGACAGGAGTGTTGCCCCAATCTGTTACAGGAAACACCTGACACGCAACACAAAAATGCCAAAAGTGTTTTCAACCTCAGCTGCACAATGAGCCTCTGGATGTTATTCAACTCAAGAGTATAGATACAGGTTCCCTCTCCACTTAACAAAGGAAGAAAATGACAAAAATATGAATGACTCACATTTGAATGTCTCCGCCTGAAGAACTTGGCAGCTCGCCTGATGCTCAAACTGATCGTCCTCGCACAAAAAGTTGTGGCAGAAAGAACAACGGAAAATTCTTCCTCCTGCACAGAAGAGCCGAGGAATTATATTTACAGTGAGCCGAGTGGATGGAAGAGAAATGCTCCAGGCAGAGGTTCCCCACCGTGATCCCAAACTCCTCGGTCACACTCGATGCACTCTGCATCAGTGAGGGGACATGCACAGGCGTGGGTGCTCAGACATTTCCTGCCGTGGCATACCCAGGCTTCACAGAAGTCACACACTGCCCCCTTGTGGTCAAAAAAGCAAATGAAAAATAATGTTTTTTTCACCTTTTTAAATCGTTTAAAAAAACAGATCAAAACATGATTACAAAACAACTTTTGAGTTATTAAAAACAAAAAAGTGTGAATTTCTAAAACAACATAAACACGTCTAGCATTGTACCGACTAAATGTCATAACTGCTCTATCCTCATAGTTTAAAAAGACACATCCAATTAACACAACCCTCTTTTTTTTTTTAAATAAACTAGGTTTTGTAAGTTGCCCATCTGTAGAATTTTACATTGATAGAATTTGAGTAGTTTACAGTGCATGTATGCATTATACATCTGCTTTAGGATGTTTTATATCACATTTATCTTTCTGACAAATGCCAGTTTGTTTAAATAAAAAGCTTTAGTGCTCACACATCCTCTCAAACGTCAACGTTTCCCATTGATGTGATGATGATTAATTGCTACCATCATCATCCATGGACAGTGAAGCTACACAAATGAATAGTGAGTGAGACAAGCTATAAATAAATAATTATGAAAATGGTCTTTTGGCAGGAAATAAATCTGTCATAAAAATAAAAAAGAGGTGTTGTTTTATAACTTGAAAGAGTTTATTGTTTAGCTATCCAGTTACCAAGGAATCTCTCAGGCATCCTGGCTCAACTGCAGGGAATCTATTTTCAACCAGGATATGTCTTTGCACGCACACATCAATCAAAAAGCCTTAAAGCTAAAAAAAAAAAAAAAAAATCCTGTCTATGACACAGTTATTACACAACAGTCAAGGAACATCAAAAAGTAGTCTTAGTTTAACCGTTTGTGTCCCTGTTCAGGATTTCACACTAAGTGAAAATTGTCTCAACTTGCATGAAATACAAATCAGTGTTATGAAATGAACTTTATCAACTGACTCATCAATATCTCACGTCTTCTCTGTCACAAGCACACAAAGACATGCAGCTGAGGTACATTAAATTAGGTTTAATGACAGCAAATAATGTTCATAAATTTAATGCAAAATTTCCCTGAACAAGCTTCTACCCAACCTGCAGTAAAGACACCATGTTTAATTGTACCCGCTACGTACTACAGCCCAGGGTTTCTAAATGTAGTACAGGACACAGCACTCTCTGAAAAGTTCTCTCCTGTGGACCTAAGATCCCTACTTAGGTTCAGGAAACAGATGCTCTTTCCAATTTAGACTTAAAAATTGCTTTAAAGCATAAAACTGTGAAATGATGGTGGGTATAAAAAATACTGAGGAAATTTCCTAAATACAACTAATTTAAAAAGAATAAAAAAACAAACAATATTTTACTTAAAAACAATATTTAAATAAGTCCTTATAAATAAAACAGGCTGAATAATAACAAAAGTTCAGAATTCTTCATTTGAATTTATGAATAAAAGTTAAAAAAAGGGCATGAATCACAGTGGACTCACCACCATGGCCATGCCGGTGGTATGGATTCCCGGATGCTTGATAACACAATCGGATGCTTTCATGCACTTGGTTTTCCCTTTAATAATGAAAAAACAACATATCATTGATTATTAACAACATTCAAAGAGGTGAGACAAATATATAAATGTAAAAATTATTTTTTTTACATCACACTTTAAGACAATGATGATCTGTAGCTACCAAGAATATAGCAGCTCAGATCTAAACCTTCCAGAAATCCAGTCTATTGACTTCTACTTCCTTAATACCTTACAGTAAAAGTTTTCTTTTAACTGTTTTCATTTCCACAACTTCTCTTTTGTAGAAGGAGCTTGATAATTGATAATAAAAAAGAGATGCATAAAAGAAGAGCAGTTCTATTTCCACTTTTTTTTATATTTCTTGTTTGTTTTTCCTCCATTGACAGCACAATTAGGTCACTAGGATTTGAGTTCTCATTCAACCCAAATATTTACCAGAATCGGAGAACTATCACTTTGCAATTTTAGTTGCTATTTTTGTAATAAATTATTATTGTGTAGTAATTACTGAGTTTAGGTGTAAGATCCAAAGGAAACCTGGACAGACATTTCAATAAACTCACCACATTGAGCGCAGACAGGCAGCTTCTGCACTGCATTACAGAAGTAACAGAAGGCTCTGTTCTTCTGTTTTCTAAGGGAAAAAATCATTGGAGAGAATGTAAAGTTAATCACGTGGCTATTTAGTTCAGCCAAAAAAATGTACCAAATGCAGCAGCAATGATGATACAAACCTCTGGCATTTGTCGCAGTCCTAAAAAAAATAATAATGAAAACACAGTATTTGAATATGACTTGCATTGAGGTCGTCAAATGTGCATATATCAACATTACACACCATGTTAAAGTTGCAGGGGTGTTTCGCCACATCAACGTGTTCCCGGTTAGCTCGAGTCTGCTTCTCTCGTTCTTTACGATTCTCTGCCTTTTTCCGGGCCCCGGTTTTCTTTTTGGGCATTTTTTTTTGTTTTTTTATCTACATACAAGAAAGCGTAAAAGGTGTTAACCATACGGCAGTGTTAAACAACATGTCATCAGATTTTCACAAAATAGGTTAACTGTAAAGCTAGCTTGTTGTACTGACACGCGCTGGTAGGTAAGCGCGTGACTTGCTTTCATTCTTGCTAACTTTTTGTGTATTCCTAACAATAACACTTAAGTCCTAACAAATGTCACAGTGGCACCATTAATCGTTTTACACTTTGAGATAAAAGTACTTTTACCCAAGCTCTAACTCGGAACAGTGTCTTCTTGGTACGTCTGAAAATGTGTTCGTCAGGAAACACTGTGGGAGTTTTTGGTTCCGCTGAAGAAACGTTCCTCTTCTACCTTTATCTGACTTAAACACAGCCATTTCGGTTAAACGTTTTAGAATTTTTTTTTTAAATAAACAGATAAAGAGTAAGACATGTTTGGCAATATAGTCTGCTAGACATGAGATAAATTAAATAAATGTGTCAAAATAAATTTACAGATTAAAAAACGAAATTAAAGCAGCTACTCAACTAATAACTCAAGTTTTTAAGAAGGTTTTGTGGATATAAAAAGTATATTAAATCATTTTTAAGAAACATATAGAGACTCGTATTTCCTGTTTTTGACTGTATAAATAGATGTGTCATTTTTACATCAAATATGAAGCACTTTTTCAAATGTCAAGTGATTGGAAAAATTACATTGAGATGTTATATTCATTCTAAAGTGCCGGTTTTATTTTATCTTTTTATATTTTAACTAAAATAAACAAATTAAATAGCAACTTAAAAAATACATCAAAATAATGCAAACTGAGCATTATTAGTTAAACTTCATTCTATAGTGACATGTACTTGCAGAATTCAGTGTTTCCACACATTGCACTGTAATAATGGCTTGATCCTTTTTTGCTGCCATCGCATGTGCGTTTTTTGCTGTGATGGTCATTTTTACATTATAGTAAAATAAACCCACAATTCCTCAATGCAAATGATATTTTGTAATACTAATAAAAATCTATTTATTTCATTTTGAAGCAGTTTTTATAGATATGACTACCAACTTCCTGAGATGAATCAATTTAATTGGATTATAGGAATATAATTCAAATCAGTCGATTAATCTGTTAATCACCTATTTTTATAATACATACATACATACATACACACACACACACACACATATATATATATATATATATATATATATATATACTTCAATTAAATATTTTTAAAGCAAACTTTATTATGTACAACAGGCAACACAAAAGTAAAAGAAATAAAAATATTGTGCAACCTGCACAGAGTTGCATAGTATTTTTTTTATCTACCTCTTGTGTGTTTATTTGTCACATTATCTTATTGAACAAAGAATAAGATAAAAATAAAATAAAATAAATTCTGTTGTAAAAATGTTCTAGTCCTTTTTAATCTTTCAAAAATAAAACAGTTTTATTCATTGAATGTATAGGAGAAATAACACGTCATAAAAAACATAAAATATAATGTGAACATTTTTAAAAAAATTTGTTTTTTTTTAGTTTTTTATCTAGTCAAATTTTTTATTATATAATTATATATTTATTATATTAGAAAGCTTCCTACGACGTCACTGGTCCACGCCCAGGTCACGTGACACCGCCCAGCCTGTCCTGAGAGGGCACGGAAACAGCTGAACGAGAACAACAACATGCTGCAGACTTTTTCTCACTCAAACTCGTCCCACATTCCTGCTGCAGCGGCTCGGACGTGGGTAGCATGCGTGCCCGGTGAACGGCGGACCCCACTCGGGGGAGTTTAGGGGAAACCCCGGAGCTCGTCACCCTCCCTCCCCCGAACCAGCAAGCCGCACCATGGCCCCGTCCCTCATCCCAGACTGCCGCAATCTGACAGTCTCGACGTGGCTGCTGTCGCTCTGCTTCGTCCACTGGCTCTGCCTGGACTTCACGGTGGCGGAGAAGGAGGAGTGGTACACAGCCTTCGTCAACATCACGTACATCGACCCCGTTACCTCCGCGCCCAGGACGGAGAAAAGCGAATGCGGTCGGTACGGGGAGCACTCGCCCAAGAGAGAAGCCAAAGGTCAGGTCCTGCTCCCGGCCAGCCCGCAGGACAGACAGGCGTGCGACCCCAACGTCAGGTTCCCGCGGGCCGCCCAGAGCGCCGGGGCCTGGGTGGCGCTGGTGGCCGCAGGGAACTGTTCATGTCAGGACAAAATCCGCAACGTTGCAAACTCCAACTCGTCTGCTGTTGTGATATACAACACCGCCAACGACACCATAACAATGCCACATCCAGGTAGGAAGCATCAACCTGCGGGTTCCGGTCTGCACGTTCCCCAGAGTTCAAGCTACAGGTGTTAGGCAGGTGTACTGGTAGTGGGTCACTTGGTTGTGTTCAGAGGGGATCAGTGTGTATTAAAGAAAGACGACCAGTATACATGTGTTGACCACAAACGGTCTTAAATTAACTTTTAAATGTAAGATTGGAGGATAGAATCCCTGAAACATAGATGACCAAGTTTGAGGGCTTAATTGATTAATTGATTTATATCCTGCCAATCCAACCAGATTGATCCGTTTGAGGCAAGTTGTTGATCAAATCCATTATAAAATTGTTTCAGTTGCAAATAAATCAAATATATAGCAATATTGGAGAGTACTATTTGCATTGTTGTACGGCAGGTGACATAAAAGTACCACAACACACATGACAGCAGCAACAAAAGGATCAAACCATTATTACAGTTCAATGTGGGGAAACACTTTGAATTTTACAAAGACGTGTGACCATACATAATGTTCCGTTTGTATTATTTTGATGTGGAAAAACAAAAGTGGGCTGAACTTTCTGAAACTAAAATGTGAATGGATTTGCTTGATTATCTTGTAAGAAACTTAGACTTAGACTTAGACTTAGACTTAGACTTTGCTTTATTAATCCCTT
>NC_050512.1:15958244-15984489 GCF_002922805.2 Oryzias melastigma
CAGTACCAGGTATTTATCTGAGTCACACTGGTAGAATTTTTGGCTTAAGAAGTGCTGGATCGATTTTAGGTCAATGAATCGAATATACAAAACGAACCAGTATCAAATATGAATCATATCGTCAACCAAAAATGAAGTACAGCATAATATATCAGCTGAAGAGCAAGAATGACCAGATTTTCAGAGAGGAAAAAAGTTATAAAATTTATTGTGAAATGAAAACACTTATAATTATTACAAGCAGAAGTTATAATTGTATTATAAAGAAGCCAACATACTCTACAATAGATTTTGGTCTTCTTTGTGTGAGTCACACAAAGCCTGAGAAAAATTATCTGCGACATTTATAGCAATTATGATTCAGGCTCAATGAGCAGTCTTTATGCGCTTTTGACTGCATTCATCGAGTGTTTCAGTTAGATTGAACTTCAGTTGATCCCACAATGGGGAATATCTCAAGAAACAAGATAATGATGAAAAATAAAAGATTATAAACTGCACTGCAAGTGTCCAGTGTCTGTGAGGTGTTGTAGAGTCTAATAGCTTACGGGAGCGTAGATGTGTGAAAATGCTTGTATTTCCCTTTTTCAAGCTCCTTTTTCTTGCTGGCATTAATCTGGACGACGTCATCTTCAACCGTCACACATCCAACAATAACAGTGTCATCCGAAAACCTCATAACAAATTCAAGATCCTGGAACAGATTTTTTTCCCATTTTTACCAAATGCGTTTGTGATTTGCGAGTACAGATAGTATCAACAGTTTATAACACGACTGCAAAGCTGTCAGTGTCCGCAAGTTAAGTCAACAATCTCGAGGTGGAAACAGCAGTTTTCAGAAAAAAAAGGAAAAAAAATCTCACAGAGGAAGTGTAACACTAATGGAGAAGAAAATCTTCTCTGGGCCCTGATGGTTGTTTTCATTCTTTTAATGATATTTGTTGCAGGCATTTTTAAAACAGTCAAAAGTCTGAAATACATTTTTTACGACACATTTTCCAAAATCTACCTTAGCATCTAAATTACAACATTAGAGGTCTTTTTTCAAACATATTTGCAAACAAACTCTGACTGAAAGAAGGATTTATCCTCAAGGGGCCCCAATATTTGGCAACACACTGAAGTCTTTTGCACGACCTGTTATCATTTTTTTACAGTGTTTGCCTTTTGGGCAAAGTCTGTGATGCTATTGCATAAATATGTCCCTTTAACCCCGATTTGAATCATCTTCTGTACCCCATTTTCTGTTCTTTGAAAGTTCATTTGAATTCAAATTGTGGAGAGAGAAAGAGCGCTCTTCACTCTGCAGAGCAGAAACCTGGAATTGGTGTGAAGCCAATATCAGTAAAAAACTGCACTAAAGTGTTCAAGTATTGACAAATTTTGCCTTTTTTATGTGGGGTGCATACTTGTTCACTGCTTCTATGTGTTTCTATGTATGTATTCAATCATTCACACAATTAAATGATAACAGCCACTTTCAGATCAATTAGATCTACAAAAACAATAGTTTTCAGGATCCAGTCAAAGTTCTTGAATTTACTTACAGAGTTCATGCAAGCACTGTCTCTAGCTGTCTGCAGTGTTGCCAAATTGGGCGAAAAAAAGCCTAGTTTTAGTCAATTTAGATAATAAATGCTATTGTTATAAAAAACACATTACCACTTTGTGTCTTCAAAGTTCAATAACTTAATCAAAAACAAATATATTGAAAAAATGATGGAAAAAATGAAAAATAAATCTAAAAGCCAATAGGTAAAGAATAAATACGTCTCACAGCATGCTGGTCTTCTTGCAACCACAGTTCAGCCTGAATGGTCAGAATAAGAGTGTGAAGAGGATCTGCAGAGAAAATTCTTCCTCTATATTTGTCTACATTAGAGTTAAAATTTCAATTATATAACAGAAAGGTTTTCCATGAATTAATTGTGAAATCTGGTGTGCTTGAAATTTGTGTCTTGAGATTATGGCGGTTAATCTCTGATGGTGATTTCTACCCCTCACCATATGGCTGTGCTTAAGAGAGTCATACACAGTCAAGAGGTCAGGGGTCTGAAGAGCTGCACATATGAGCCCACGGGAAAAGAAAGTCAAAGAAATTCATAGTTGGATTTTTACGTTAAAAGCCTTCTGTAACCTGGAGTTTGAACAAACAAAATAAATAAATCACCAAGAGACCTCTGCATGCCGTCCAATCAGAAGCTGTAGTTGGATTTTTATAATAAACCTAAAAATACAACATTTCCTTTTTGTATTTAACCGGTTTTCTTTAACACTACAGCCAATTAAAATGTATTTTACGAGTATGCTTCTATTATTCCAATTAAATACATAATTTATTTTTAATTAATTTTATCGGCTAAAACATCTTTGTTGACTTCTAAAACCCAATCATAAAAGTAAATTGTTACTTAAAATAATTTGTCTTAAGCATCTGTGTTGATTTTGCTGTCGCATATCCATAAACAGGTTGGAACATGGGATAGTTTCATAATATCTTACTCCAACTATATATATATATATATTACATTTTAAATTAGTAAAAGCATTCCCAGTAAACTTTTAGTTGTTTTTTTTACGTTTTTGAAACATTTACTGGAATTTCACAATAAAATATTGTTAAAGTTGGAAAGATTCCATAAGACTCGTGATTTTGTATGAAATAATTGTTAATTACAATCTAGAAGATGTTTAGAAAAAGGGATTGGATTTATCTTTTGATTCAAGGATTTATCTTTTTTTTATTTTTTTAAAGAAGGATGAATGGCTGCCTTGTCACTCCGATTTAAACAGATAACAGAAAATCTTGTATCACATTAACTTATTCGTCCACAATCGTTTGTCGTTCTGATTCCCAGCATGCCTCACGTTCTGCTTCCTGTGTTCCCTGTGTTTTCACAGACACAGGTGATGTTGTGGCCGTCATGATCCCTGAGCCCAAAGGTCGTGAGCTCGTGGGCTTGTTAGAGCGGGGCCTTGTGGTCACCCTGCACATCACTGTAGGAACGCGTAACCTGCAGAAGTACGTGAGCAGAACCTCTGTCGTGTTTGTCTCCATCTCCTTCATCGTCCTCATGATCATCTCCCTCGCCTGGCTCGTCTTCTACTACATCCAGAGGTTTCGCTACGCTAATGCACGAGATCGCAACCAGGTACGACTGAGTGCACGAGTTTTTGCTGAAAGATCCAAAATTGTCATCTCATTCTGGGTCCATGCATGTTTCCATGTGCCAAATGTGGAAATCCAGATTTATGCCTCTATTAGTTGCATGTATGCATGGAAAATTAGAAATATGATCCAAAAACAATTGACATACATTACTAATATGAGCAGTTTTATGCTGTGATCCAACACATTTCACTTTTTTTGGTTTAGGATTTTAACAGCAATCATCTTTACTGTCTCTGTGCACATCCTGTAAATCGGAAAGTCTAATTTGTAATCTCTATTGAATTGTATCGCAACAAAGGTATTGACTGACAAATGTTGGAGGAGAAAAAAATAGTGGCATTTTCAGTGCCAAAAGCTCCTTCCCGGTGTCCATCTGCATTGATCTCACTCCACAGAGAACAGTTGTCCCACTCTGCTTATCCTTCGACAGGCCTCTAGGAGATGACACCCATTTAGAAATGATCGTTGATTGAAAGTTAACAGAACATAAGAGGGTTCTAACACAAAGAAATTTCAGTCAAAAGAAGATTAACTCCTAAAATCAGTAATGAAACAGCACGCTTGTGTTGTGTGGCTTTCATCATTTTAACACTTCTATTATATCCTGCCACTGGCACATGGCGTGGGTGTTTTTAGTGTTTTCCTCATTTTCAATAAATAAAATAAGCAGTCATTTATCCGTCTGAAATTGAATTCCATTCTATTAAGGTTGTAGGACTAAGAGGTCTGTACTCTGAGGGATGCCTCAGATGTTTTCACAAAAAATATATATAAAATACTCCTTAATAGTCATCTCAAGTGTATTGCTTGTGCACACATCCCAACCCTGGAAAATACGTTTATTCTTTGTCTGCAGAGGCGAATGGGAGATGCTGCTAAAAAGGCCATGAGTAAGCTTCAAGTACGCACTCTAAAGAAAGGAGATAAGGTAAGACGGGCTCCTAAAACTTGGAATATCTTTATATAATACAAAAGCAATACTTTTATGGGAAAGTAAAGAGCTTTTTTGTGTTAGTTTAGCTGCATCCTTGAATTTATTTTTTTATTTTTCTGTTTGTTTGCCTGTCTTTCTGCTAGTCGTACATATGAAGCTAGAATTGTAAATGTTGATATTAATTACTGTTTGATAAGCTTTAATTCTTTTTTCTGTGCTGTATCATTTTTTTTAGAAATAACATTTAAAAATTAATTTTAGAATACAAAAAGTCTGTAATTTTAGAGGAGAAATTTTGATTTTGTGCATTTTTTTTCTCACCCCAATCACATCACCGTTGAACTCAATTATTAACAACTTCATTTTCTAGAAATGAAAAAATAAATAAATAAAACTGTTAGTCATTCTGTAAATTTGTCCTCTTTATTTTAGTTTATGAGTAAAAACACGGAAATAATTTTGAATTTTTGTTGCATATTTTTCTACAGTTTTTAGCACAGTTTTGCCTGCTATAGCTACACTTTAAATGTCTGCATTTGTAGAAATCAGTGGACGCACAAATATCCATCTATTTACAACAGTCGATTAATCCCTTCCAGGGTCAAAGGTCAGCATATAGCAAGAAGCCTTAGAAATTCTTATTTTAATATTTTACGTTCTAGTAAAATGTAACTTGATGCCAATCTAGAATGTCTACTTTGAAAATGAGTAAAGTTTTCAATCATAGTTGATTAAATTAACAAAAACCTCACATATGAATAGTTTTTTAGTAGTTTTTTTTTTATTTTTTTAAGTTCTTATCTTGTTTCTTTTGGTATTTTTTCATGTAAGGAAATGGAACCTGACTTTGACAACTGTGCTGTCTGCATCGAGTGTTATAAACCTAATGACGTTGTGAGGATATTACCATGCAGGTGAGGTTTGTATGTAAAATATTTCATGCAATGACATCAATATAGTAAAATGGCACCAAGTTTTTAGAGAAGTCACTGTCCAAATTCTAAAAGTCACATTTGTTTAACATATATCCTATTTTTCCTATTTAGGCATGTTTTCCACAAACACTGCGTTGATCCATGGCTGCAGGACCACCGCACGTGTCCCATGTGCAAAATGAACATCCTAAAAGCCCTGGGAATTCCTGTAATCCCATTTATTTTTGTTTCATCCCAGTAATGCTTAGTTGTACTATTATATTCAGTTTTATAAATACTTTAACAGTGCTAAAAAGACTTTGATGTGTTTGGATCTTCGCAGTTCGACGCGGACTACATAGATGAGATTCCTCCTGACTACGAGGTGTCTATCCGGGGTCCGTTCACCAATCCTATCAGTGCTGCAAGTGAAATTACGGTCAATGAGAGCTCAGTGGTGCTGGAACCTGCTGGAAGAGCAGCGGACCCACAGATGATGCATCATTACGCAGAGATGGTTCCAGCGCCGGACCAAAGCCACATCATTGCCAGCAGTATGTATGCACAGTTCAATCCACTATTTTACTATTTTTTAAGGAGTTTCTCAAAATGCCTGCACATAAATCAGTCAGATTGAAATTAATTTCCCACTGCATCACATTTAGCATATTGTCTTTTCATTCTTGGAATTTCAAAATTTTAAGTCATTTTTAGAGCTTTCATTCTCAGTAGTTGTAATTTTTAAACATGTTCAGACTCAAAAAATTCTGGATCATCAAAACATCAAATTAGTGCTAAGAAAACTGGCGTTATGAGGATTTCCTAATATAACAGACTTCCAACCTTTACTTTTAGACCAACAAGGGGTATTTTTTTCAATCTCGACCAATTAAGAAAAAAACAAAACACAAGAACAAAACATCAGATCAGAGTGCTCAAATTTAACACATGAAAACATACGTGTACACGTATGTTCAGCTGAGTTAAAATAAAACGTTCATCCAAGTAAACAGTTTGACCTTTGCTTTTTATATTTGAGAGGATGACAATAGTTGTAAATCAGGGGTGTCAAAGAAAGGACCCGTGGACTGTATCCGGTCCGCCAGATGGTTTAATCCAGAACAGTCATGAAGAGAAAAAAATATGAAGATGTTGAACAAAAAAAAATCAAGTTTCTATCCCAATCCTGTGGCGAGTTATTGTTAAAGAAGTGGCTGCAATGTGCAAATCCGCCACTAGGGGAAGCAAAGGAAAAGAAATCCTGGTATAACAAGAAATAAACTGTACATCTTTTGTCAGCCTCACCACTGTTAAGTCGCTATAATAATGATCAGGTGTGACACCAAAAATACCAAAATGTCATAGTCAAAATATAATAAAAATAACAATTTCAATAATAATTAAGAAGTGATTAAGCTAAAAACAAAAACAATGCTATAGATAACAAGTTGACCAGAGGTTATTTTATGTTAAATATGTTACCGGTCCGACCCACTTGAGATCAGAAAGGGTTGAGTGAGGCCCCTGAATCAAAATGACACCCCTGCTATAGGTTAAAAATGAGATTAACGTGATTTAAAAAATGTGCTAATTTGTCAGTAAATGACACTCCTATATGTATTCTTTGAAGATGAATTTTAATGCAATCTGTTGATTTTAGTATTTGAGCTATACACAACTTACATGCTTCACAGTGAGGCACTCCTTGTAGAGTTTGGCTGCTGAAAATATTGATTTACTGATTTTTTTTTTCCAGGAGTGACTAATTGCACCTCCCATCCCTCAGGTGAACACCAGCCTCCGCTCAGCAGTGATTCAGACACTTCAGTCCTCACGAGCATGGAGAGGTCTGAGGTGGAGCTGTCTGCGGAGCAGGAATGTGACGAGGCCAAATCCCGAGCCAATCAGTACTGAATGAAAGGGATGGAGGAACTCGGTGAGAGCAGGACTGGGAGTCCATCAGAGACGGGGCCGTGCTTGAAGCTAATGTGAAGTGTGTCCCCTCAGACCCCACGTCCACACAGACTGAAAGAGACTCCTTTCTGTCTGTAGATGTGATTCTCTCCTTCAGCAGTCGGTCTCTTCACATCCTTCAGCCTGCTGTCTGAAGAGCACAAACAGACCGAGCTCATCACAGAAGGCAGCAGTCGGATTAGGATCCTGAACTTAATCCGGCTGCACAGGAGCAGCGGGCCGACCCTAATGCATGTCTGCAACTTCAGTTAGCATGAAATTGTGTCTTGGTACATGATCACTGCCAGCAGATTATAGAAGTTTTGTAGACAAACATCAGCCGAAAGTATGTCGGTGAACCAACAGCACACATTCAGCATCTTCAAATTGGGGTATATGATGGTTTATTTTTTCATAAAACTTGAAATTTAGATTTCACAAGACAGTAAAGAATGTGTACGCACAAAAGAATCGGAATTTCTAAATGGTTTTTTTTATGTTACTGTTTGTGTATGTTGGATTTTAACCTTTCACCTGTTACAGAAAGGTTCCCGTCTTCACATTTGACAATCGTAGCTTTGTCAAAAGCATTTTGAACTGATGTCATCCATTGCTCCACTCAAACGGCTGCTAGATTTTACAGCACAGCAGGAAAGGGAAATGCTGCGTTAGGCAAATCTGGTTATTGAGGTTTATTCTACTAAGGGTTTTTTTATTTTGAACCTGACCAGTCTGCAACACTTAAGATGAGCACAAATTCACCACATGTTTTCATGCTATAGAACTTTAAAAAAAAAGATATAAAAGCACATGAACAGAAAGGATTTTTAAAAAGGTAGACATAAATCTATGCCATACCACCTTTTGATCCCAAAAGCACAACTTGTACAGTTTGAAGATGTCTCCACTTGAAGCTTTCAAGTGCGTCCTTACTGCTCTGAAAAAAACAAACAGGTTTTTATCAAAATTATTTTATTTACCTTGAAAGTTAATTTATTTTGGGTTTTTTTTGTTTAAAATGAAACCATAAAATAGAAAATATATATATTTGTTTTCATTTTCTTAAGTTGTTTGGTCAAAAATCCATTTTAACTGTTGCATCTACATAAACTAAACGGGGAAACTCACAAGGATGTTATTTTTCTTGATAACTTTTGACAGGACATTTCTAATCATTCATGAGTCTCGTCCATCCTGACTGTTTTGCCTTTGTTTCTGTTAAATTGTGCCGTCATGTTGCATTGTGGATTTGCACAAATGCCATTGTGTCAGGAGGCGAGTTGTTTTAAAACAGACACTCTGTCCTCCGCGTTTTGCGCAGAAACTGTGTGAGTCGTGTGTGTGTGGTTTAAAGCTGTAACAGCCTGATAACAGCACACTCATTTTTGGTCATTTTTATCTATAAAGTTAGACATTTGTGCATCAAAACCAAACATTTACTAAAACATTGGGATGTTACCAGCACATGCACAAATGGGATATCAGTTCAGCATCGTATGCACATTTGTCTGCATTGTGAAAGATTCCATTGTGGTCTATTTTTGTACACTTGCTTGACTTGTAAATATTCATGTTTAGCATTGTGTAGCCTATGTTGTGTTAAATATCCAGACTGTACGATAATAATGAATGTGATTGTTACCAGCTCAATATGGACCCTGATGTTTGAATGTTAACTTGCATATACTGAACATTTAAACCTACAAATGTTGCAAAAGGCTCATGTTAATAACTGGATAGCATGATCCCCAAAGTGACCCTTCCCATCCATCTCTATTTTGTTCAGATGGTTTCAAAGACATTTTATTAGAATGTGTTCAGTAAAAACATGAAAACTTATTTTGTTGTGGTTTAGGCAGACATTTTTTTTTTCCATTGTTGTCATTTAGATTGGCATAAAAAACGCACATCAAGTTGCAACTGTATACAGTGTCATCTTAGTTAAAAGGATCCATGTCGGCACATTTTGAGAATTTTTCCTGATTGTTTTGGCTAAAATTATTGTACATTTTCCAGTTATTTGGAAAATTTCCAACAGGTTCTTAACATATATGGTAAGAGTCTACATGGAATTTTAAGAGGTTTAAACTCTGAAAAAGCACTGCTCGGTTCAAATTCTTTAGTTTCTTCTGGCTCACTTTTTACAAATCTTTGGAGAAGAACGTCAAGTTTTATTTTGTAATTTCAAGGAAGCTTCACAAATGAGAGCCGCAGGGCTGAACACAGCAGTTATGATTGTGTATATTTTATCTGGAGCTCACGATGCCAGTCAAATATATAACCAGTTGGAAATGACGCGTTGATGTCTTCATATATGATCAAATGTCTCTAGTTTCCCTTTGTTTACTCATGATGCATGTGTTTGACTGCCCATGTGTGACAATAAAATTGAATCCATTTTTTTCAACCTTTGCTTTGTTGCAAGCATTGTCATGTTTGATTGAGTAAATGTTACAGATGAGGATTACATCACAATCCATATGAGAGATGCTGCAAATTTAGGAAAGTAATATTAAACACTAAAAAAGTAACTATTGGCAATTTTATTTTAATAAGAAAAAAACATGTTTTAATAACTTTTTTTTTGTTTATACAAAATACAAATTGTCTAGTTTTAAGGTTAAGTGATGTGCTAAAAACAAACAAAAATTCCAGGATAAAATTGTCAAAAATAAAATATGTTTTTGTTAGTGTAGTAATACAACTCCACCTATGTGTCTCCTGAGCATCTTGAGGTCAAAGTTGATCATTTCTAGCATCAGTTTTTACTGGTGATGCTATTATTATTTTATCTTTGGTCAATTAGATTTAATTAGTTTATTTATAGGATGCAATTTTACAAAAAACATTATTTTAAATCCAGTGGGAGGTTTAGTATTATCAAGGTCAAGCCAGAGCCAAATGTTGGCAAGAAAAGAAGAGGATTCATTTGAAAAAAAAAAAAAAAAGATAGGCTCAACAAGCAAAACTGTGTTTCAAATAATATAAGGCATATATTTAGAAGATGCTTGCAGCAGTAAATTTTCATCTTTTTTTTTTATTTGCGTCAGCCCTTTTTATTGTTCTATCCCTTTTATGTTCTTACCCAAGTATTAACATTTCTTTTTTTAAATATCATATGATTATATCAGAATAGAAGACAAACAGAATTTTCTGCAAATAAATATATTTCCGTTCGTGTGCCAACATTCGTCATCCTTTGATGTCAGTAGAACTGAAGGTGGCCAAGTGACCCCCCCCCCCACCAGATGCATGAGAGGGTGGATGTGTTATATTGGGCCTGTATGATGCCTGCATCTACCTGCAGACTCTGATCAGGGGATTTACATTATAATTGTGTCTATAGATGTCTTATTTCTTTATTAAGTTATTTTTATATTAATCAGCTTTGAGAATTGTTTAAAAACAGCTCCAACCCCGCTCTATTTTTATTTTTTTCAATAAAGATGTTCTATAAGTGAACTTAGATCTCTTCCCACCCACCAGGGTGCGCCCTACACGAATGCTTTGCTGTTAAACTTCACTGAAGTTTTCTTGTTCATAGAAACAAAATGACAAACAGGCAATTATCTCAATTTGAAAAACTTAATGAAAATTTTAGACAATTTCCTACTTTTTTTCTTCTTCGCAAGTTTACTTTCTTTCTTCATTTTCTTCAACTCATCCTTGCAAAGATGATTTGATAAGTTAAGGTTAGTAAAAGATCTTGATCTTGATTAAGTGCAACTGAATCAAGTGTAAAATGTATTTTCTGTCATTTTAAAACATCAAAATTCATATTTGATTAAAAGATCTTAATTTTAAAATAGTAAAGACAAAAAAGGACTTTGCCAAGATTTTTTTTTAACCATGAAATACTTTAAAATGTCTCTTAAATTATTTTTTAAATAAATTATTACAATTGTTTTGCAAGTAAATACTTGAGAAGATTAACAACTTACTAATAAGGTTCAACACATAAAGAAACTA
Organism: Oryzias melastigma; assembly: GCF_002922805.2. Lineage (NCBI taxonomy): Eukaryota > Metazoa > Chordata > Actinopteri > Beloniformes > Adrianichthyidae > Oryzias > Oryzias melastigma. The sequence continues at coordinate 15,969,187 of NC_050512.1, forward strand.
AGGTATGACCTGTGGGGCATTTCCCCCTCAAGTCAAGCCATTAAAATCCTCACTTTGTGTTAACAAAAATCTTTAGGAAATGATCATTTGAATGAATGGAAGACTTTATTTCCCCATATGGGCTACATAAAGTATAATGAGATACTTGCACTGTCCTTAAAGTAACATTTCATATTTACCCACCTACACCTAAAGAGTTTGAATAGATCAGAAAAATCTTTTGGAGGATGAGAGCATATTCTGCCCAGACTTGAAGACAGTTTGTTTTTCATCCCAAGAGAAAAACAGTCTTTGGATTGTGAGCTGAGGGCGCTTGTTGTTGCTCTCTATTGAATGATGTTTTGATGAACACAAAAAAGTGTGGAGAACATAATTTACCATAGTAATAACGAGAAGGGAAGTTCTTTCAAAGAGCCCCTGGCGTCTGGAAACTTCTTGGTAAAATATTAATGTTTTCCTGAAAGACGGTATTTCATTTCCACTTAAGTTTCAGTAGAAGTCCCCTTTGAAAAAAGGGATTTTTAAGATTAATCTTTGCATTTGTTCTTTTGAAATTGTACACAGATTTTGCCTTAACAAAAATACATTTTCAGTCTAAAGTTACTCGCTTTGTCCAAATTCCTTCACTACTCACTATATAGTGTTTGCCGTTTTGTAGTGCTGTCCGAATTTACTAATTCCAAAATCGAGTGACCTAGAAATTTCCCAGAAGTCTTTGGGAAAAACCAGTGAGCACTGATGCTCACTACATTGGCGGACATAGACCACAATGCATTGTGATTGAGTAATTTTTGCCCAAAAATTGTTTAAATGTAATTTTTTTAATAGAATATCTGAGTAGTGGAGTAATAAATAGATGTCGTAAAATGTAAAAGATTTTCACTTTGTGAAATTGGTGACATAGTTTCATACTAGCTTTAAAAAAAAAGTAGTGAACATGGTGTCCAAATTGCTTTTAAAATCCAGGGCACTAGATATTCCTGCACTATTTATATTTTTTAGTAGTGAGGTATTAGGATTGGAATTTTGACTTGATGTTAACCCTATAAAACAAACTAGGCTTACATCAAAGAACTGACAACATTTTTTTAAAACATTGATGAAATCCACAAAATATTGCAACATAAGATTTGTTATGAGACGTAGATAGTACACTGTAAAACCAAGGTAATGTTTCATCTTAAAAACATGAGTTAAATGGCTGCTTTAAAATTTGAAGTTAATAAAACAAACATGATTTGTTGTGTAGAATTAAAATATTGATCTGATTTTGATTTTTAAGTTGTGTTAACTTCTTTTGGTTGTTATATTAACTTAAGTATTTTTATCAAATCTTTTAAAAACTTGAGTTGTTTTAAGCATTTTGTTTTAATCAAACTAATTTTAGTCAAAAGATTTTTAATTGACTAGACCTAAAGAAGAATATTTAAAAAAAATAAAATGCCAAGAAAAACAACAATAAATTTTAACCACAATTGCTTTATTTATTTTCCAAACAAAAAATAATTTCAGGATGGACATTTCTTACTCCCATTATGCTCAGGAGAAAAAAATAATACGTTGGGCAAGGACTCCTTCCTTTACATGTTACTTTCATTATGTTCTGTAGACAAAACCATAATTAATCAAACCAAAATCTATATTTTATTTCTCAGACTATGAACTAACGAGGAGCACTGTCCCTCACCAATGTCCATGAGGATCTTTTGTAGCTCAGGCCTTTGGTATAGTCCATGTTGGGTGCAGACAGCAGGCCCATCAGCAGAGCAATGGCATGAGGAAAGTTCTTCATATCGTTCAAAATGATTTGTTCTTCAAGAACAACTGATGTTCCACCATGTCTTCTCCATCTTCAATTAGTACAACAACAAGTTTCAGCCCTCCCATGATTGAAGCCTCCTCATCAGGGGACTAGAAAAGACAAACAAAACAAAACATACATTATTAACTGTGATTCATGCTGATAATCTGTTACCACAAACTCAGTAGATCCTTTTCACTGCGACATCAGACAAAATGGCGACAGGGCTGAAAATGTGAAAAGTTACTTCCAGTGTTTAGGTTTAGAACGGCAATCTAGTGGACACAAAAAAATATAACGTGTTCAAATTTCATCTGAAATTTAGAGTCAGTATTGCTATTTATAAATGGTGTGCAGTCTTACCAAAATCTTCTGGTGATTTTAAAGTTCCAAATTAGGGGACTAATTGTTTCTGGGTGTTTTTTTACAGAGCTTGAAGTTTAGATCAATTGTTTTATTATATCTTAACATGTATTGATTAGTGGGATAGATTATATGTAGAAGTTTGTGAGAAACATCTCTCATCTTGTTATTAATTAATAATTTCTGATGCAGTGTCCAAACATCATTCCATGGTAAGTCAGAGATCCATTTTCTCCAATAGAAGACAGCAGAGGGACAGAAATGATGATAAAGGGCACATATGATTTTGTTTTTCCAGGCAAAATTAAAACAGGATTTTCCAACAGTGGGGAGCAACGTTTAAAGAGCAACTTTCTAGGTATTTTTACAATACCTATGTTACAGTTTCTTTTATTGTAATTATACACATTGATGTAAAGCACAACATTTGACTGAAAGAAGTTCGTTCACATTTGTTAAGATCTTTCTTTGTTAAGATGTTTGTTTTGGCACGATGTTCCTCTACCTGGAAAAACTAAGAAGAATTACTCTCAACTTCTTCTAACCATTTCAGCCTTGATCTGATAAAGGCTCCTTCAGCTCTGTTCTTAGAAATGCTGACAATTCTTTTTTTTTTTTTTTTTTGCCAGATTGCTAAATTTGTTTTCTCATCGTCTAATAAATCGGCTAGATTTTTTTTAATTGCCATAATGTCATGAATAACTTTATTTTCTTAAGCTTCTCTGATAGTCTCAGATAATTTAATAGAAATATAAATTGCAAATAGGAACAGTGCTTTACCTTTAATGGTGTTTTTTTTAAACCCCTGGCATTCAAAGAACCTAAAGTTAAAGACAGGATTTAGGAATAACAAAAGAGAGAGAGAAAAAGAAGAATGAAAAATCTGAGTAAATAGGAGTATGCTGTGTTTCTTCAAATATACGACATAGTTCACACAGTGGGAACATTTAAAAAAAATCTTTATGATATCCTAAAGAACTTAAACATGACATAGCACAAAAAATTCATTTATATCTCACCATTAAAATTACATTTCAGCTGCCAAGCTAGTTATGACATGAACATGAACATCCCTACCCAGGATAAATTCACTTGCTGTTCTACGGGATATTTTAGGGGATAATTGTAAAAACAGGAATGGTTTGGATCAGTGACATTGTTAAGAGCAGCTATCGAGCCACGTAGTTTCGAGCTTTAAAAATAAGAGCGGACAAGTTAAAAAAAAAAGAAGAAGAAGAAGAAGAAGAATATCTGGGTGAGCGTATTTTATAACATTACGTGACAGAAATCACTTTCATATTTTTGGCAACAGCTTCCAATTCATTTGATCATGTTTTACCTTTATTTTCCCGCAGATCGGACGCAGTTATGAGCGAAAGCAAAGGGCAGCCATGTTAGAACCACAGCTGAGCTAACAGCAGCTCACTGACTGCAGTAGAAAACATTGAAACATTAACAAGTTTTACCTTAATGTTAGTCACGCTAAAATTGACCGACTTTAGCTCTGTTTCCAAAGACTTTGTAAGCACTGGAATTTAGGCAACTTTTAACTAGTCAGAAAAGATCTTCTGTAGCTCCAGGTCTCAAAGCTAATGCTAGCGTTAGCATTAGCATCAGCATAGATTCAAAGAATAACATCACCAATACCTTCATAATTAAACAAGCAGCATTCACTGAAGTACTTGTGACCGTTGTCTAACTTTAACCGGGTCGTCAGAGAGAAATAATCCAAGACTTGTTTATTATCATCCATAGGAATTTGGGGAAGCAGCTGAAGCTTTCTGCAGGAAGCATGACAACTGACACTACTCTGATTTGTGAACAATCTAAGAGGAGGAAACGGATACCAGCAGGTATGACATTTATTGAACAAATATTGTACACATTTCGGTTACTCTTTATTATTTATGTTAAATTGTTTTAAACACGCTCAGCAGTCAGCATTTCCTTTAAAAACAAAAGAACTCTAGCTGATGCATGACGTCACGCGATATTTCCCAACATGCACTGCGGCTCAAAATGTATTTTTGTTAAATAAACACCCTTTAAAGTTATATTTATTTTTCTACATAGTTTATTTGCAAGTATCAGACCGTATATAATTCAAATCTGTAACAAAAATAAGGAGTTAAAACCATTAGTTTGGACATATGGTGTAACAGCCTACTATATAAGGAACTCAGCGACACGCTGTCTGTTGGGATTGGTTGATGTGCAGTGGGAAAAGAACCAGATACTGCGGTATAGCTGGCAGCTCAGTGGGGGTTGCCACGGCTTGGTAGAGGCCTCCTAATCCGTGGGAGAGTGGGAGAAATCGCACTCTCGTCCATGTTCAGGTCCTCCCCCTCCCTATGGTTACACAGATCCCCAGTTTGAGCTTAACCATGCACATTGATCAATCCTTTTGCATATGTTATAGTTGTAATATATCATCTTGATTCCTGTGCCATGTAACTATAATGCCATGCTAGAAAAACAAATCCCTTCTTTAAATGTTCACTCAAGGCTACATAAACAAATATATGTTCTTAAACTTGTCTTCAGCTCTTTCAGCAGATAGCTGCTCGTAAGTTTCAACTTCATAACTCTTCAACTTTTTTAATTCTTCAACCAACCACCACTTTTTTAACTCCATTGAAAATGGCTTGCGGAATGATCAAATTAGTTAACAATGCTTTTTGGGACAAAATGTGAGTGTTATCAGGAGGCACTCCCACTTTGATAGTTGTGTCAACCACAAACAGCTAAAATACCTAAAAACTCACCACACATTGAATAGATCAAAATACTGCTTTTTCTAAATATATTTCATTTTTTATATAAAAAAACTAGGTGATGAAATCAGCAACAGTGAGTGGACAGATGATTGGAGCAGATGAAGACTGACAAGAAGCATCAGAAACGTCCACCCACTGGTGGTGAAGCTGCAGGAGGAAAACCACCAGCTCCTCTTTTCCAACCCTTAATGAACCGCTGAGGTCCAGCCCCAGTCAATCTTGAACAGGAAGTCCACGCTGATGCTGAAAGACTCAGACTGGAGGTGGTAAATGAGCATCAATGCTGAAGATTTTCACAATAAAAGAGCCAGACTCAAATGGTAAATTAAAGGGATAGGCAACCCTGGTCCTCGAGTGCCACATTCCTGCATGTTTTCCAACATACCGTGTGTTAGTTCTGTCAGTCATCAGAGTGAATATACTGTATAAATAAAAATGTCTTCATACTACAGATGGGAACAGGTGTTTTCTTTTGTTCATACTGTAGATGCTGCTTGTTTGCTGATTAGCAACAAACCCATTATCTATTCACTATTTACATATTACTGAATACACAAACTTTTTTTTTTTTCATAATAAAACCAGGTGTCACAGGGTTCAGAAATCATCAATAAACCTTCAAGTTTTAGAAATAGCAGCTCAGGTAAAGGAACTGCTGTTGTCTTATTTATAACAATAATACAATTGTTTGAAATACATGTATTTGACCCTTTCATTTGGAATGAACTTCCAATTGGCTGTTATAATTTGCCTCCCCTTCAAAGACTTCACCCCCTCCTGCCACCCCATAGAAAATGTTCTAGCTCCACCACTACAGAGTTAAAGGGCTGCCTTAAAATTTGAAGTTAAGAAAACAAACATGGTTTGTTGTGTTAGCATAAATGTTAGTTGTACAGAAGTAAAATATCTTGTTTAAACAAAGTAGTGGTGTATTGATCTGATTTTTATTTTTAAGTTGAGTTAACTTCTTTTGGTTGTTATATTAACTTAAATATTCTATCAAATCTTTTAAAAACTTGAGTAGTTTTAAGGATTTTGTTTTAATCAAACTAACTTGCAAATTTTAGTCAAAAGATTTTTAATTGACTAGACCTAAAGAAGAATATTTAAAAAATTTAAAATTCCCTAAATTAGTACTACAATATTTGGATACCGTGATTCATTGAAATAGAAAATGATAGATAATTAAAACAAGTGGGTTTTCAAGAAAAACAATAAATTTTAAACCACAATTCCTTTATTTATTTTCCAAACAAAAATGATTTCAGGATGGACATTTCTTACTCCCATTATGCTCAGGAGAAAAAAATAATACGTTGGGCAAGAACTCCTTCCTTTACAGGTTACTTTCATTACGTTCTGTAGACAAAACCATAATTAATCAAACAAAAATCTATATTGTAATTCTCAGACCATGAACTAACGAGGAGCACTGTCCCTCACCAATGTCCATGAAGATCTTTTGAATGACTTCAAAAGTGTAGCGCTGGCCTTTGGTATAGTCCATGTTGGGTGCAGACAGCAGGCCCATCAGCAGAGCAATAGCATGAGGAAAGTTCTTCATATCATTCAAAATGATTTGTTCTTCAAGAACAACTGATGTTCCACCATGTCTTCTCCATCTTCAATTAGTACAACAACAAGTTTCAACCCTCCCATGATTGAAGCCTCCTCATCAGGGGACTAGAAAAGACAAAGCAGATATTATAACGGGTTCTATTTTGCTTGATATTATTTGCACGTGTTTTAAGTGCGATCAAGGACCAAAACTGATGAAAATTAATGTTAGACACACGTAAAAGCCGCAGCCAAGATGCACATGGCTGCATGTTGGCTGCGTGTTTTAACTGCACCCAAGGCTACATTTAGTTTTTAGAGTATTTTAAGGGGTAATTGTAAAAATAGGAATGCCTTTAACAGGAATATTTTGACGGTCACAAATCATTTTTATCCTTGTTTTACTTTTTTATCCCACAGGGATCAGACATGGTTATGAGCAAAAGCAAAGGGAAGCTACGTCAGAAAATAACACAAAACTTATTAGTTTTAAGACTCTCAGTTCCAGTTTTTATGTTGCACTGCTGTAATCCACAAGCAGGGCTCAAAGTTTAATTCTTTAATTATTCGCCACAGTAGCTGGTAATTTCAGTAGGGATGAAATATAAAACAACAAATGTCTCTTCTTTTGAATGTCTCTACTAATTACTTACTGGACTGCGTTGATGTGTGAATTTTTCCAGTTAAATAATGTGTACAAAACTGTGGTCAAATCAGCCATGTTGTTCAGCCTAGAGACAGGAAGCAGAGCTGGAGGAAGCAGAGATGAAGATGCTGAGGTTCTCTTTGGGAGTGACCAGGATGGATCAGGAATGAAAACATCAGATGAACTGCAAATTTCCCGGTGTAGGTAGCAGATGTGCTCGGCCTGTCAGATCGGCTCGGGGGCTTGCGACTAGTTATGACGTCACACAACTGTAACAAACAAGTTGGCTAATTTGCAGTTTTTCTGTACTGAAACTGGTGTTTACAATACAGTTTATTTATACAAAGAGAAAGGAAAAAGTGTTGAGATCTGCTCGGGCTATTATTTATTATTTTGCATTGACAGCTCCTTCACTAACATCTGCTCTTCTCAGTTTTTGTGTAACGGAGTAGAACCTGAGCTGCATATTCTAGCGGGACTTCATCCGGTCCGTGCGACCAGAAAGAAGTTCAACATTGGCAGGATGTATTTAGAAAAAACACGTGCGAATAACTACTTTCTTTTTTGTTTTTTTTTTATGTGCAAACAACAGCAAGCTAGCATGCTACTCGCTAGCACCCACTTTAGCTCAAACTTCATGCTTCCCAGACGGATTTCTCTTTTTTAAAATAACGATCATTATCCTGTGATGATTCCTCTCGATCGGATTATTTTGCTGTCAAGGTTTTCGCGGCTGATTGCAAATATTCCTTCTTTTGTGATTCTTAACGTATTTGTTCGGACCTCCTCGGTTTTTTACTCTGGAAGAATCTGTGCATTGTTATGGCGGAAGTGTGTCATTCTCCGTGTCACGTGACAGTGGTCTAATGGTCCGGACCAATCACAATCTTACACGTCATCTATGCCAAAGCCCCCCGAGCCGATCTTACAGGCCGACCACATCTGCTACCTCCGACTCGCACTTGCACTTCCCCTTCAAATGGAGGGGAAAGGAGAAGGGAAGAATTCGGATTGAGCCGAAGTAAGCTTACATCAAGACAGATTGCTCAGTCCAGCTAGCGTCTCAGCCGTGGCCTCGTACAGGTCTAGTAGCCCTGGTAGGAACTGATCCAGCCCATTGAAGAAAGTAGTCTTGAGATTAACAGATGTCAGACCAGCAAATTCTGCTTCAATCTGTAGAATATGGGAAAATGTATAACATCAGTTTTATCACTTTAAAAAGTCATGTTAAAACATAAAGTCATTACTTTTATTTAAATGTAAACATGTGCATCAGAACATACCCATGTGAATGAATGTATTTCTCCTCTGCGACACGCTGCAGGTGAATCTGGTAATAAATACAGAAGAAAACAATCATATCAGTATTTCACATTTAACGAAAAGGTTCTTTTTACTGCAATTGCTGCCACAGATACAAGCCCGATGTCATGGATGAAAGATACGCCCGACTGACCAACTAAAGTAGTGCACAGACCAAAGATGAGCGCACGATAATTCAACGCAGTAATGGCTGCTGTTAACTTGCATGGTGCATTCAAAAAACAATTATCAACATTTATTACACAACAAAATCCACTCAATTAATATAAAGGGGGAAAAACCACTAAAGTGTTCTCCCGCTCAAAACAAGATGGAGGATCCAGGTCCAAACGCGTCCCATTAGTGAAGCTCAGTGAGCCCTAATCTATTCGTTTTACAGACAGTCCAAAGCTAAAGTTAGAGTTTTATCAGAATTCTCAAACATTTCTTATTTTTCTTCTCTAATTCGATAGAGTTGAGTTACTTTCTACATTTTTTATTCGACAAGAAAACAAAACTTCAAAACTTACCAAGATGTGGTGGTTTGTCTTGTCTTCGTCCAAAATATCATTTATTTTGTCAAAAAAAAAGAAAGAAAGAAAAGTGCCACCTCCTTAGCATAATGACGACCCATCAACGTAAATTTGAAAATGCTGGGAAGTTCAGACTCCGTCCGCTCTCTTCCCTCCATCCGTAGCTTCTTCTTCTACTGTTTCTGAGCAAAAAGCGAACATTTGCACTCTTACCGCCACCTAGTGGTTACATGTCGGAAGGGCCAAAAGACGATTAAACTCAAATTGTTAAATCAACTGAACACTAGATTTCATTTTGAGAATGTTTGTTTAGTTGAGATATGTTTGACTTAATTTTTTAATTTATGTGAACAACATGAGCTTGTTCAGTTTAATTGCAATATTACAATAGAACAACTAAAATGTTGAAACAGGATTTACAGTAATAGTAGCGAGTGTGTGTATTTGCTTTAGTCATGTCACTAAGATTCCTCCTCCTAAAGTTTAAGAGGAGGAATCTTAGTGACATGACCCCATACGGTTTGGCCAAACCTTCTTGTTGGAGGACAAAAATAACACAGAGTTCTATGTTTGGCAGGTTAAAAGGGGAATTCCTCTCACGCATGAAAAAATTATACGAAAAAAAATTCCTTCTGCCATTTGGAGGCGATGTGGCAGCTCTCCTATCACTCTCTAGCTAATATAATATCACAGAGACATCTGAAGGCATTTGGGTTCTATCTCAGCTCCCTAAAAGCCTGGAATGGACTCCATTATGCTTTCATCAGAACAAATGGATCCGAATGTATTTCCCCTTCTCTCACTTTGCCCATACTCTCTCCTCTCCAAGCAGCAGACACTAAGATCTCAAAAAGCTTTTGTCACTGGGATCGCATCCATCTAGACAGGCAGCATTAAGGTGGTGGATGGAATTATTTTAATCAAATCATGAAATCGGATCATTCATGCATGGTCCGTTCTATCACATACTGTTGCAGTTGCTCTATAATTAATTTTTGTTCACTAAAAATGTGTTTCATCTTGGTGGATAACCACAACTTAGCTGTTCTTACAAAAAGTTGATCCCATTGTGTTATTATTAAAGATATTATAATATTTCCTCATCAAAACTAGGTGAAACAGAGTAACACCTTAGTTTACTTTACCCATACCTTAGTGTGTGTATAGTGGCGCAGTCGAGAAGTACTGTAAGCACTATTGACACTCATATTAGACTTAATTAACGTCCAAATCCCTCCGTAACAACTAAAAAACTTTACAGTGCGACACTATCTAGTGCCCTGGATTTTAAAGGGGCCATATCATAAAAAAATCCCCTTTTTGAGCTTTTAAGTGTATTAAACTATTCATTCCTCACTATAAACAACATCAAATTGATATTATGATCCGTTCACGCATTTCTGAATAATCCTCAAAAACGGCGCTCCCAACAGCAGCCACCCCCCATACTCACAAAAATGAGCAGGTCCTCACGTGCTGATGTCACAAAGTAAGACGGCCCCTTTCAGGAAGACTGCTCTGCCCCCAGTCTAACGTAAACAGTACTTTCTCCACAAAGCTAGCAGTTTGAGCTAGCGGTGATCAGCTAGCTTTGACTCGTGCACAGCAGATGTCGGCTGTGTTGTGAGCTCCGATCATTCGGTTTAGCATTAAAACATCGTGGGGGGGGGCAAAGGAGCATATGAGCCGGTGAGAATTCTGCACGACATGGGATAGATCCTGAACATATCCGAGAATGGCACAAGCAGACGGGGGATATTGGGAATTGGGATAATTTATACAGATATGGTTTACTCTGAAAGACATAAGAAAATCATGGCATGCCCTTTTAAAAGCAATTTGGACACCATGCTTATTACTCTTCAAACTACAGCAAACATGACATCTCGACTTTGCAAAGTAAAAATTATTTACGAAGTAAAAAACATTTTACGAAGACCATTTATGAATCCTCTTAGGTCCAAAGATGAAAACTTGGAGAATTTATATTAATTACATTTTAATACAGTTTTACAAAAAAAAAAAAGTTCAAACGCAATGCACTGTGGTCTATTTTTGCCAATCTAGTGAGCACACTGGTTTTTTGCATAGACTTCATGGAAAGTCTTATACAAAATGGAGAGTGCACTACGCAGTGCACAAAAGCAGCAGGTGGTGAAGAAATTCGGGCACAACCTTATTTTTGTGACGAGGGATGTTATACTAGACACGCGCCGTCACGTTTATGAGATAGCTCAAAAGCAGCTTTTAGTTTGGAGACAAGGTCTATTTAGCTATGTTAAATCCAATCAAATTTTTATAAATTAAATTAGGCAGAAACTTTTTTTTTTTCCAGAGAGAAGATGCTGAAGATGAGAAAGAGGCCATGTGATTTTCAAAATAAAGCACTTCACTTACTTAAAGCAATCTTAAATTTTGTGGGAAATATTAAGGAGGTTTGTAACCTCACAAGTATGGATAAATAGCATAATCAATAATAAAACGGTCTGTGTTGGGCTGGACAGTGGTGCAGTGGTTGGCACTTTCACCTCACAATGAGAAGCCCCTGTTTAAATCCCAGATGGGACCTTTCTGTGTGGAGTTTGCATGTTCTCCCCGTGCATGTGTAGCTTTTCTTCAGGCATTCCGACTTCCTCCCACAGTCCAAAAACCTTCTTCATAGAATCCTTGATGACTCTAAATTGCATGTAGTTAGTTACCCTGGAGGCCCCAACAGTATCTGTGTTGTTTCCAGCAACCCCATGACCCCAACGGGGACGCAGCAGATTCTGAAGATGGATGGAATTGTCCGTGTTGTGACTAGTTATGCCTGGTGTGGGTCATAGAGTGGCTATATACATATTAAAAAAAAAACAAAAAAAAAAAAACTACCTGTAATTGTTATAGAACTGAGCAACAATTGTGAAATTAAAAACTATAAGACATTTTTGTTTTTTAGTGATTATTCAGTCCAACACAGTAAAATCCCAGCATTTATTAAACACTGAATAAGATTGTGTTTAGGTTGTTTGGTGTGAGTCACATATTTTTTTTAGAGTAATCTTAGAAATCTGAGAAAGCTAGAAGGTTTTATAAATCAATCCCATTTAGTGTGTCTTTGTATTGTTCTGACGAAAACTTCAAAATGTAATTTACAGATGACGGAAGCAGTATTTATTTATTCTTGCTGCTCCTGAACATATTTTCATCCCTCATCTCCTGACGTGTGTTTTAAAAGATTGAGGACTTACGGAAGGAGGAGGTGGAGCGGCTTTCAGGTCAGAGGAAGAAAATGACATTGGAGGAAACATATGTTAGTGTAATGAAATGCTTCCATTGTCTGTGCTTAACATCCCTCTCCCTATTCTAATGGTGTGCATCCCCCTGATTCTCCCATGCGGAACACTAATAATATTCCAAGTCTACGAAAAGGCCATGAACTTTTTTTCTGAATTGCATTTAGGTGTTTTCCAAAGATAAAATTATCATAATATTTCAGCCAAAGACTACAAGCAGCAGACATTATGGACATAACTCAATAATGTGTTTGAGAACACAGAATAATAATAAAAAGGTCTTCATTAATATTCAGGTATAAATAGAAGTGCTCTCCCTTCTTTCCTTTTTTTTCTTTTGTACAAAAACAAGAAAAAAAGGAGTGAAAGATTGTAAGTGCAATTCACTTTATCATTTTTCATTATGCTCTTATATGAAAGCATTTCAACATTAACAATGAAATAAGTCGGCTTTATCTTCTGAAATCTGTTAAAAAATATACCTGTAACCGAACTGTATCTATTACAACTATCATTTCTAAGGAGAGGACAGTGGGAAAAGGGCCTCTCTAAAACAGGAAGCAGCCCCAGTTTAGGCATTTGTTTGCTTTGACCTCCTGAGAAAACAAGAAGAGACCAAAGCAAAAATAAAAAAAGATTAATCATTTACCTCCATGACATGAAGTACTTTTGTGAAGAGCTATTTTTGAACTCAGAAAACCAAGACAGGATTAATGAGAGTTGATTACTTTTTTCATATTGACTCAACTCTTTGGTTTGACAGACAGAGCTTTGCAAGACTTGTATACTCCAGTGTCTCTAAAAGTGTGTCAAACACATAAAATTTGTCCCAAGAAATGAGGAAAATGTAAGGACAAAGCTGGTTTTATCATTGGTTTGTTACCTTTTTTGCAAAGACAAAAACCTGTGAACATCAAAAGTCATTTCATTGATGATATTCTGCTATGAAGGAACAAAAAGGAAAACACATCAATAGTTTAGATTAATCTAAAGCATGATTGTTATATTTTTTGCTTAAAATATTCAGTTTTTAAGACAATGCTGCAAAAGTGTTTAATTCTCCCAGAATTCTTCTTGGCTACCTTTAAAAAAAGTCATTAATCATTAGTATTGCTCCAAAAGTGAAACCAAGAAATAGATAGTAATATGAATAACTCAAGAATTAGGTAGAAGAAATATTCCAAGTGTTTTAGGAGTGTAAAAATAAATGAACAAAAGAGACAGAGAATGATAACCCAGTGAGAACAGTCATCACAAAAAAGTACAGTACAGAAGAGGCACAGGTCAACTGTTAATCAGGTGAGTGTGTTCTAGTTGAGGTAATGAACAAACAATCCACAGCTGTGGGAATTAACTGAGACCAGGTGTGAAGAATCACACATGTTGTGAGTGATTTGTAAAGTGTCGTCTTCTTTAGATGACTACCTTGTCTAAGACTTCCTCTAATAAATGGAGTAAAGTGGAGATGAGAGCTGTGTTTAAAGACTCACTTTGATCAAATTTATGCTTTTGGTGTTTTTCATCTGTTCATTTTATCACCATGGAGGACATATTTAAAGAAAATTAAGCTTAAAATTGCATTTCTGAGGATTTCCATCCAAACATCCAGCCATCTTTTTCCACTCGGGCAGCAGTCTAAGCAAAGATGTCCAGACTTCCCTCTTCCCGGCCACTTCCTCCAGGTCCTCTTAGGGGATTATGTCAGCTGAAAGACATAATCTCTACAGCGTGTTCTTCCCCGGGGCCTCCACCCAGTGGGACATGTCTGGAACATCTCTTCCAGGAGAGATTCGGACCAGATGCTGGAACCACCTCAACTGGCTACTCTCAGTGCGGAGGAGAAGCGGCTCTACTCCGAGCTCTCTCTGGGTGACCAAGCTTCTCACCCTATCTCTAAAGTCCAACAATGACACATTTTTAATATTACATGCCCAATTTTTGCAGCCAGTCATAGAAAAACATGACAAAACAGAGTCCTGTTGAACTTCGTATAGACATATGAACTATTTTCAGATATTTTATTACAAAAATAGTAGTTTTCCTGCCTCCCTCATTCTGTCTTGTCAGTGCAGCTTTATATCAGATCTAAACTAATAAATCACAGACAAATGTATTGAAAGACATAACCTATCAAACGGAAAGGGATAATATGTAATAAAAATGTCAAGAGTGTTTTAAAATAAATTATTGAAGCATCACATTATTATTGTGCTCTGAGTGTGTTACAGATCAGGCAGCGACGGGGCCAGCCAACCTGTTGTCCATGGCTGTGCCTGCTCTGAAACTGAACAGCAAATACGCAAAATACAGCAATTTTGAGGACAAAAATAAGTAAAGGGACACAAACACACTCATATGATCAGTCTTATGCCATTTCAGTAATTTTTTTAAAGACAATTAAATAACATTGGACAAAAAATGTACTGTAGACACTTTTATTAATTGCTCAGTTCCCGGCCCCAGAGTTTCAGAGGCTCCAAGCAATCCAATATCTTTATCAAATGGTACGCCCCTGGTTATGTAAATCCTATTTTGAAATCTTTTCATCCAGAGAGAGGCTCTATGACCTAGGCACTATGACCTCAAATGACATCAGATATGCCCATGATGTCACCAATGGCAGCGTGATGTCACAGAGATGAAAGAGTAGAAAGTTCTTATAGGTGGGTGGTGGTTCCAGCAATTTCACCACTAGTTTAAAGACCCTAGTTTCTCTCACGCTTCAGCGGTAACACCTCCTTGAAAGCCATGTTTCGATCACTTTACAACATTGTAAGGAAAATCTTTTTTCTTGATGAAAACCCTCCAAACCCTACATCCTCCTGTGACATAGAAAAGGAGAGTGTGAAATCTCCAGATGGTGCCAAAATCAGACAAAAAGGCATCAAAAGGAAATTCTCAGAGGATGACAAAGAATCTGGATCGCAAGCAAAGAAAAGAAGAGAACTTGAGTGTCCCTCCCAAAAGGATGAATCCCCATCCTCTAAGCTTGTTGGTCGCAGAAAGAGAAAGGCATGTGATCTGGAACAACTATCAAGCAAAAGAAGGA
>NC_050512.1:15991409-16004982 GCF_002922805.2 Oryzias melastigma
AGATATTATAACGGGTTCTATTTTGCTTGATATTATTTGCACGTGTTTTAAGTGCGATCAAGGACCAAAACTGATGAAAATTCATGTTAGACACATGTAAAAGGCGCAGCCAAGATGCACATGGCTGCGTGTTTTAACTGCACCCAAGGCTACATTTAGTTTTTAGAGTATTTTAAGGGGTAATTGTAAAAATAGGAATGCCTTTAACAGGAATATTTTGACAGTCACAAATCATTTTTATCCTTGTTTTACTTTTTTATCCCACAGGGATCAGACATGGTTATGAGCAAAAGCAAAGGGGAGCTACGTCAGAAAATAACACAAAACTTATTAGTTTTAAGACTCTCAGTTCCAGTTTTTATGTTGCACTGCTGTAATCCACAAGCAGGGCTCAAAGTTTAATTCTTTAATTATTCGCCACAGTAGCTGGTAATTTCAGTGGGGATGAAATATAAAACAACAAAAGTCTCTTCTTTTGCAGTCGCACAACAAATTTCTGCTTTGCTGGAAGAGCCGTGGCGCATTGCTGCCTCTGTCTGTGTGGTCTAAAATGTATTTTGTTTAAAATGAATGGCTGCGATCATTTAAATTACCCGGATTTAACCAATTACTTGACTGCGTTGATGTGTGAATTTTTCCAGTTGAATAATTTTACAACCATCACATCATGACAATTGCATTGTTAACAACAATGTGGTCAAATTAAGCTTACCTAAGCAGTTTTGGGTCCTCCTTGAGAAAGTGGGGAAGGCCCAGCAGAACAATTTCCATCTTTCTTTGAGTAGAGGGTTGCTTTGAGACGAAAAAAAAAAAGAGAGAAAAAAAAGGATTAGGTGTTTCATCCAAAAACAAAATACCACTGGAGGGCTAAAACAAGGATTGCAGCAGGTCGGAATGGTTGGAGAAAAGTGTCAGCTGTGATAGAAGAATTACAGCTGAAATGAAAGGAAATGTGTACAAAACTGGTGAAATCAGCCATGTTGTTCAGCCTAGAGACAGGAACCAGAGCTGGAGGAAGCACAGATGAAGATGCTGAGGTTCTTTTTGAGAGTGACCAGGATGGATCAGGAAGGAATACATCAGAGGAACTGCAAATTTCCTGGACACGACTCGCACTGCCCCTTTAAATGGAAGTTAAAGGAGAAGGGAAGAATTCGGATTGGGCCGAAGTAAACTTACATCAAGACAGATTGCTCAGTCCAGCTAGCGTCCCAGCCGTGGGCTCGTACAGGTCTAGTAGCCCTGGTAGGAACTGATCCAGCCCATTGAAGAAAGTAGCCTTGAGATTAACAGATGTCAGACCAGCAAATTCTGCTTCAATCTGTAGAATATGGGAAAATGCATAACATCAGTTTTATAACTTTAAAAAGTCATGTTAAAACATAAAGTCATTACTTTTATTTAAATGTAAACATGTGCATCAGAACATACCCATGTGAATAAATGTATTTCTCCTCTGCAACACGGCTGCAGGTGAATCTGGGAATAAATACAGAAGAAAACAATCGTGTCAGTATTTATTAAACAACAAAGTCAACTCATTTAATAGAAAGGGGAAATAACTAAAGTGTTCTCCCGCTCAAAAGAAGATGGAGGATCCAGGTCCAAACGCGTTCCATGAGTGAAGCTCAGTGAGCCCTCGTGTATTCGTTTTACAGATAATCCAAAGTTTAAATTAAAGTTATATCAGAATTATCAAACATTTCTTATTTTTCCTTCTCTAATTCGATATAGCTGAGTTAGGTTGCTACATTTTTTTTAATTCGACAGGAAAACAAAACATCAAAACTTACCAAAATGTGGTGATTTGTCTTCTCTTCGTCCAAAATATCCTTTATTTTGTCCAAAAAAAGTGCCACCTCCTCAGCAAAAAGACGACCCAGCAACATAAATTTGAAAAAGCCGCGAAGTTCAGACTCCGTCCGCTCTCTTCCCTCCATCCGTAGCTTCTTCTTCTACTGCTTCTGAGAAAAAAGCGAACATTTGCACTCTTACCGCCACCTAGTGGTTACATGCCGGAAGGGCCAAAAGACGATTGAACTCAAATTGTTAAGTCAACTGAACACTAGATTTCATTTTGAGAATTTTTGTTTAATTGAGATATGTTTGACTTAGTTTTTTTTAATTTATATGAACAACATGAGCTTGTTCAGTTGAATTGCAATAATACATTAGAACAACTAAAATGTTGAAACGAGATTTACAGTGTACCAATTATGATCAGTCAAGTGATTTGGTAAGTTTTTGCTCACAACAATGTTGGTTTAAGAGGCAAAATATTGACATCAGTGTTCAAAAGAAAAGCACCTTATTTACCCACAGTCTCAAATTTGATCCAAACATTTTTGACGTGGTGTAACTGTATTATAAAGTGTTACAGATCAACAAATTTGCATTACTTAAAGAGAGTAAGTAGTCATTTTACAAAACGAATAACAATAGATGAATTATTCTCACTTTAAGTTTAGAAAATTAGCTTAAAACTTTTTCCCGCCAAAAGAGTTTTTGAGATTTCATGGCCATTTCGAAATTAGCAGGAAAAGCTTTTCTACTGCCCCTAGTGGAATGATAAAGAGCTACAGAATAAAAAAAACATGGTCTAAGTCCTATATAATGGGTTTTTAAGGAAAGTTTTGATCATGCTAATGTGGCACAGGTCTCAGAAATGTGTGTATTAGCCTAAATCATGTGACACCAGCCTCTTTGTAAAAATCATAGTTTGTTTCATGGCTTACATTTTTATATTGTTAACCTTCTCTTCCCGTATCCCCTCTGTCTTTTGGTTTGGAGCTTTTAATTAGCAATTACCTAAAATTAGAGTTTTGTCTGTATTGATGTTAGAATTATCAAGAATCATGTGTAGAAAAAAGAAAACAAAATAGTTTCCAAACATGCTATTCCCTGTGCTGAAAACCATAAAACTACACAAAAGTGGGAGGTTTTTCTTCCCTTTTCAAGGAAAGAAAATCCTCCATTGCATGAAAAGAAAGAGGATGTGTTTGAGGAACTAACAAGTGAGACAAGTTGTCTACACTGCTTGTGATGTTTTTGTTAAAGAGTACAAGATGTCCAACAGGGAACGTCAGACTTTGAATGATCAAAACGTCAGTCTGCTGTATTTCAAGGAATTTAATTGAGAGAATTTTCCATCCCAAATCTTATTTGTCACACTGTTTTCAACCAGCACTTATTTAACCCTCTTATTTACATCAGTCCATAAAAGATCTTAACATATAGATTATTAAAGATCAGTACTGCAGAAAGATTTATCTTATCTTTTACTCACTCTTTTGTACATTTTTGTAGCTAAATATAACAAAACGGTTCGACCTCTCAAAGATTAAAAGGTCAAACAGGGTAGAAATGTTGCCCCCGCTCACCCTGCTGTATAGATCAGTCCCACTACTGTATGGGGAAAACCATAATCAATGTAAATAAAGAAGTTCATCAGTCATTTCTCCCCCAGCTTTTGCGGTAACGCGAGGTAAACAAGTTGCCTCTGACGGTGTGCAGCACCTTGAATCTGTGCTTCATTGTGGGGGAAAGTTTAAGATCAACCACCTGAAACCAGAGCTGAGTCAGGCTGTGAAAGTCATGCTGCTAAACCACTGTCTGTATCCTGTTTTTGAAGGCCACAGACAACTGGAAACACAGTGAAACCTCTTTACAAAGGCGTCAAAGTAATTTCAGTTCTTGTGGGATGTTTGTGTGTGTCTTCCCCTGACATCCGTTGTTTTTCAATACTGCTGTTTTTACTCATTCATTTTCAATCTCATTTGAACTGTATTTGCACACAAGAAAGGAAGAGGGGGAGTTCAAAGTCTGCAGGTCATCTATAAAGACACACGTGTTGGTACTTTATTGAAATTACTTAAAAGTAACCAAAGAAAAATGTATAACAGTTTTACTTTTGAATTGTTCTGCAGAATTATTGTACAACCCTGTTGATGAAACAGGCAGGGATTTTTAAAAAGTTTCCCGACCATATCAACAAATAAAGACCTAACAAGATCAAGATTGTCTTTAACTTCACTTTTTAAATAATGATAGCTGCCACTGTGCAGTTCAGGGAGATAGTGTGGGAACCGCTCTGCATATGGACCACAGAAAGAGTTTTCACGAGATTGAAAACAAATCTAATCTAGTATCAACCACATAACCCAAAACTACCTCTAAATACACTGAAGAAAGGTAAATCAGTCCAGCATCACATCTCTGAGTCACAGTGTAGTTCGTGAGAGACGACCGAGGAGGACATTTTAGCTTTTGGTTTTTCTTCGTTTTTATTCCCAAATAAAAGTTCTTGGTAATATCAGCTTGGATTTTTGTGAACCACAATATGCAGAAAATGATGTAAAATGTTTTCTAACTTTCATTATTTTAAAATAAATACACACACTCAATGCACCAAATATATATTATAGCCCTGTTTCCTCTCTAATGAGTACACATTTACATACCAATGAACAAACATGATCAGAATGGGACTTTAATAAAATAAAATCCATATTTTTGAAGAGGATGGATCAAAGCATATTGAATATATATATTAAAACACAGACTATAACGTCAATAAAATAAAATAAAAACATTGGTGAAAATATTGTAAAATAAAATAAATATAAAAAATAAAATAATTTATAAATCAATATAACATGTTGATAAGACTCGGCTTTCATGATGGTGACAAAAATTCCTGGGGGGTATGTCCCGCTTCTAATCAACAAAATTGCCCCCGCCCTCCCGCGCCTCCACTGTCTTACGCGCTGACGTCACAGGCCTTACGTGCTTTATTTTGCATGCGGCAGCAGCAACGCTGGTTGAGCTTCAGCAGGAGCGAAGGCGACGGCCGCAGCCTCATTTGTCGGGTGTCAGGGTGTCATATGCGGGTTCAGCACTGACTTTCACCACAAGAGCTCACCTGCGTTTGAACAGCGGCGCCAACGAGCGTGCCGGACGTCGTCGCACCTGCCGGGGGATCATGGACAACAAAGACGCCGCCTCCTCCTGCATCGTTGTGTGCCGCAGCGAACCGAACCAAGCCGCGCGCGGTTCCGCTCCCAAACTGGGGGGCTGTTATTAAACTCGCGGTGCGTTTCAGGAGCTTGACTGCGTCACCGAAACGCAGCATTTGGACCTGTTTGTTTACGGACCGAGCCGAACCCGTCCTCAGTTTGAGCTTTAATATATATTTATTAGTGTTATTGGGCATTTAAACAAGCTAGGGAAAACGGACTTCTAAAAATAGCCATGATTAATATTACAATGATCATCTGAAGACATTCCTATTGGAGCAGCTTCACAACATTTAAAGAAAGATGTGGGTCAGTCCTGAAGATGTGCTGCTGGCTGGCGCGTTATGGATCACCGAGAGAGCCAATCCATACTTTATCCTGCAGAAACGGAAGGGACACGGGGATGGAGGCGGGGGGCTGGCTGGTGAGTCCTGCTGTTTTGTTATTTTTAGTTAAATAATATTCAAAGATTTAAGAAAAAAAAGTTGCTCGTCTTAGAAAAACCCGTGAACTTGCATGAGGAAAGTTGCATGACCAGTTCATTGCAGTGACCTTTCACCTTAATTACTTTTGCAAATTGATTTAGTCACACTTTGACATCTTAAAGGCCAAAGAGCATGCGCAACTTATGAAATAACACGAATGAAGCATGCAATAATTATAGGATGTATTCTTTGGATTTCAGCCTGTAAACTGCAGACAGTGCCAGCTGCTGCTGGCAGACCAGAGTGTTTTTCCTCCAACCAGAAACACTCTGTTTGCCTGTTCATGCTGAATCATTCCCCTTCCTCCTCTCTGTCCGTCCTTCTTCCTCTGGCTTGTTCCATCTAAAATGGGTCAAGCAGCTGGAAGAAGAAGATGAGAGAGATAACTGAAATGGCTGGCCAGGGTACACAGCTGTAAAGCCTCCCCAGCCCCTCTTTAATGTGCAAGTAGCGTCTATTTTTGAGGCTAATTTTATAAACTGGTGCTGAACAGGTATCTGAACATCCTACAGATAATGTGTTTATCATCCTTATGAGATTAGAGCTGTACAACTTTAACAGGATTTCTCTTCCTGGCTATTTTATTTCAATAAATTGCATTTGTTTTTGCACAAGAGATTCATATCAGCAAGACTTCTTCTTCTTCTTTTTTTTTATCTTAAATAAAGATCACACTTAGTCCTTTGTCATAAACTGAGTACTTGGGGTGTATTCAGACTGGAAAAGTCAGTTGGTGCAGACAGAGTCCACTTAATTTGGTCCAGATCGTGAACCCTGCGTTTGGTCTGTGTTCAGACTGCTGTCAAGCAGAATTTCTTGTTTCGGACCAAAGCTTGTAAACAAAACCACGTGACTAAAGATCTCTTCAGTCATTGGTCAGGAATTATGAGGGCAGGGCAAAGCAGCGACAGAACAATGGAAGTCCTGCGTTTTCCAATCCTTGTTGAGATAGTTCGCGTATTCAAACTTTATATTTGGCTGACCAATTTTGAACGTCTGTATCGACGTCAAATACAACTCTTTTCTTCTGCTACTTTGGTGCGGTGGAGGCATGCTGCAAGGTGGTTATTGAAGAGACAATATCTAAGAAAGTACGCTGATAAGTGTTAAAGACATAGACTGTCGAGAAAACAATGTGTATCACGTTAAAGTTGTTTTATTGATCCTGCATTCTTCCGACCACATTTTGATGAGTTGCTATTGCATCGTAGCTCTACTTTTTTCGGTGGCTTTCTGTTTATATCACGTGATGACCGGCTACGGTGGACATTTCGGTCCAGTTGTTCCACTCTGAGCATGGAGCCTATTCAGACTGAGGAATCTCCGAGCAAACTAGAGTTCAATCCACTTGGAAACAAACTGAGACCACCGTGAAAGATGGGTCACAGAGCGGTTCCTGGTCCCTTAACAGATTCCGCTTTGGTGTATTCAGACTAAAAATTTGTTTCAGATAATCTGGGGAAACAAATTCTGGTTCACTTTAAGGACACCGAGTGTGTCCAGTCTAAATACTTAGGCTAAAGTTCCAGTTTAAGTTTCGATTCAATTGAGCACAAGTTTAGAATTGTGCCCTTAAAGATCCACTTCGAAGAAAATTGTGTTTTTAACATGTTCTTGTGCCATATTTCTGATTTAAATATATATAAAGAAAATTAAGATCAAAATTGCATTTATATATTTTTTCTTTATTCAAATCAGTGTGAATCAGAAACAGACCAAAAAAATGCTGTTGGAAAAGTATCGTATTTGTGATGTTGAAAATATGCTTGCCAGGTCACATGCTTCTTGCTCCGCTCCATTCTTATGGAGGAAAGGGGGTTTGGGTTGTTCTACGCCATTGGTCCCGCCCACAACTTGGAGACAAATTTCTGATGAGCTACTGGCACTCTGCAGAAACTATGTCCTAGAAAGCAACACAGGCGTTTTGATTTTGTTTAAAAACTACAGAATTATAATTAAGGCCTCTGGAAACGCCTTACTTAAATCAATAGATGAACGGGGGTGATATTTAAACCCAGAAATTAAGAATTAGTCAGTTAGAACCCTCTTAAAATTGGTCCAAACGTTTTGTTTTTCCACATTTCCAGAGTTTGTGTAGCGTTCTTACCATCCTCTTGAGGTGAACAAAGAGATTCATTTCTGCCCTGACATTTTCCAGACATGACACTATGATGTGTGGCATTTGAGAAAGCAGATGTCTGCAACAGTCAAAACACTACATTGTCCGTGCTGGCTCCAACAACCAGCTGAGCTCCAGGGTTAAAGAGCTTGTGCTTTCAGCTTGTTTGACCCTCCGTTTGACATAAAAGCGCTTCTTGTCTCAAAAAATTAACAACAGTCTAGTAAGGCTGAGTTTATTAAATTGATTAAAATCCAATTGACCTTATCTTAGAAAATACAATTTGGATTAATCTAATTGTGAATCAATTTGCATCCAAACTAATTTTATATTTTCAGGCGAAAGTTTTGTTTTGGTAGTTTTTAATGCAAGAATTCTAGATTTTACCTTTGAAATTTTAATTTTTGTTCATTTTAAGGCACATTTGCAAGGAAATCGGACAATTATATAAATTTTATTCAATAACTGATGTTGAATCATGAGTTAATTACAATTGTGGCTGATACTTGTCAATGCAATACTCAGCCCTACCTTTTTAGAGTGAAGTTTTTACATTACATCATGATAAATGTTTATTTGTCAATAAGGAAATACAGAATCTGCCTAGAATCTGAAGGAGACGACAAGGTCTGACTATTTTGAAGTTTATATTGACTTCTATTCACAAAATCTATAGGGTTTAAATCCTTACAGTATTCACAGAAGTGTGTGTGTATAAGAATAACCATCGTCTTCCTGCTCCTCCGTCTCTGCTGAGTTGGTTGCGATGGTGAAACAAAGTATGCTTAGTGCTATTGCTGATGATGTCATTGTTATATAAAAAGCTAAGCTTGCTGACTTGCCTCCTGTGCCAGTTGGCACTGAACTGCACCAGGCAAAACTAGCTCTGCCTCCCATAGCCTCCCCTTTAGGGAAGAAGGGAAGTCTCCATCAGCACCATGATGGAGCGTTTTTCTCTTTTTAGCTGTTAGGCCTTTACAATGAATCCCAAATCAATCGTCATCGCGATAGCAACCTTTGTGATACGTGTATCGCAAAAGAGAGCGCAAACTGCAATAGAGTGTCCTTAAGTCAACCATCTCATGGCAGTTTAAAGTATTCAACGAATCAAATTAGGCTCTTTAGGAACCCCACCTGGCTCGGAAACCCGCGTTGTAAAGACCACTTCCAATGAAAAGTTTATGTAAACATACTTATGTGTTGCTACACAAGTTTAAGTCAGTTTTCAGGTTCTAAGTACAAAACACGCAGCGATTGAGCCTGTGTCAAAAGTTAAACCAGGGACTCAGATTTGGTGACAACGAATGGATAGCGTCCTTTTCAAACAACTGACTGAGGTGTTCATGGTGGAAAAATTAATAATTGTGATTTGTGCCCAGTTGGAAAAATGTGACACCAAGTCTTACACATATCGGAATAGAGCTGTGAAAGAAAAATCCTGATTCTTACTTGTTCGACTAGAGCTGGACAATTGGAAAAAATTGTAAATCACGATATAAATTATTTTATATCACAATAATGATATATATCATGATGTACTACAAACCATATTTTTTGTAATTCTCTAAAAAAAAATTAATAGCTTACTTTTCTGACTATTTTACGTCACAGATAAGTGAATACTCTCAATTGAGAAACAGACATTTTGGTGCAGCAAAATTCATCAAATCAGAACAGAAGTGGGTGATTGACAGCAGCCTTTACTTTTGTTTCAAAAATCAAAGGTATTTAAGCTGAATTTGTGAGTAAAAATAAATAAATAAATAATACCTGTATAGTATATAGCATAGGTTTGAAGCGATAGAAGAGAAATGGCAAAATAGACACTTTTCTATCACTCATTTGATATCAGGGCTGGGAATCACTGGGTACCTCACGATACGATACGATACACGATACATGGCTCACGATATCGATAATATTGCGATACTGCGATAATTGGTAAAAATCCTCTCTAATAACTACCATTATATAGAACATGTTTTTGGGGGGAAATATATCCCCATTTATCTTTTTTACCTTAAACACAATCATACTAAACAACTTTTCTTATTTTGTGCAACAAATTATAGACACTTTTGTGCAAAATTGCTGAAATCAGTAATACTATGTCTTTGACAAACATTGACAACAACTGAATTGGAATTATCTGTCAGATTCAATGTTAACAATAGTAAACATGATCAGCAGTGACACTACTTAGTGCAGAATTGTTGTAAACAGAACAAATATTAAATAAGTCAAGTAGTGACAGCTATCTACCTCCAAAAGAACGTCACACCAAAGGATGATGAATATGATGTTTTACAGCCTCTCTCAAAATTGACCTAATTTTTTGTGCACTTTTCTCTCACTTGAAAAGGGCTGAGCATCCAAAAATAAAGGCTGATTTACTCAGACTGTTACTTGAGATTATTTTTCCAATTTTTATCATTTTTCCATTTGGTCAGTCAGCAGTCAATAGGTAAAAACCTTAAAACACACATAATAATGGCAATAAATATAATTTTAAGTGCTTCAATTAATTAGCATTCTCCCTAATTTTACAGTGAATTCATGTACTTTAGTTTAATTACATTTAAATTTAACTTCATACATCAAATCCTGCTTTTTTATTTGAGAATTACTTTAAAATTAACATTAGCAACAAGTAATTACATTGTTTGAAAACGTCACATTATAAATTTATCAAAGTTACACCGTACAGCAGCAGGTTAAACATTGAAGTGCATGAAAGCGAAAATTCCGACGCTCCTTGAAGCATACACAGACAACTGCGTAGCACGCGCTCAGTTCCCACAGCAAACAGAAAGTAAGAGATCGCTGACATTCTAGCGCTCAGACAAAGTCACTTCTTACCGGGTGGATCTCCTACAGATGGAGGATAAATGCTGACAGGTAGGCATGCTTCACACACGCGCTACAGAGCCTGTATCTCACCGGTGCTTCTCCCGAATGAGCGCGTGCATCGCTATTAAAAGTCCGACGCAGCGTGCGCCCATAGTTCCGGCGCGTGACTCAGACGCTCAGCGCTACAGCCTCTTTAAATGAAAATATAATATCGATACTTGGTGAGAACCCATCGAGAATCGATCGCAGGACTAAATATCGCGATATATCGCAATATCGATATTTTGGCACACCCCTATTTGATATGTATCATCATATTGCCCAGCACTAGCTTTAACCTTTCACATCAAGCCTCTTCCAACTGTGAGTACATGCACCAGTATCGAGTCGCGACAGTCCAGTGTGAACACGTATGCTAAAAGCACGTCACACGTTTATAGGTGTGGAGCCCAATCGTATGGATCCCTTTTATGTTAGATGCCTGGCTCTTATGTAGACGTGGGTCATTTGGAGATTAAGTTATGTTGACTTTAAACAAAACGGTTGCAGGTAAGTTGACATGATGTATTGCTATTTGTTCATGTATCGCAAGTCATATTGTAATTGCAATATTGATCATTAATACTGCACATTGCAAGATTCTCTCATATTGTGAAGCCCTAGTAGTTGTGTGGTTCCACTGTCCAAAAGCCTCTAAAATAGAAAAATATCACATTGATTTTGCTGGTTGTAGAGTAGCAATGAAACACTTACACAGCACTGTCGTTTAACACGATACATATAAACTTTCTTAGATTATGCTTTTTAAGATATTGGTTATGAAGAGAACATAGACATTTGGTGTCACTTCCTGCATTATCGTATACTTGTCTAGTTTAAAGATAATTTTCAGGCATTTGAAAGAAATGTAAAGTCTTATCGGTTTTTGCATAATTAGCTGCTCCTCCATTTGAATAACTGCTAGATTTGCTTATCCTTTGCTAGTGTCTTTATTAATTGTATATTGTTGAACCACATTTTCTAGGGTTCTTGTGTTGGTGCTTTGCGTCCAAAGTATCGAGATATTCTTAATTAAATAGAGATGCACAACAACACAACAAAACCTCTATTCATGTGGGAATAAATATCAGACAAGAGTCAGGCTGTTTTCCCTTCTTGCACAACCTAAGAACATTTTTTTATGGGGTTAAATAAGGCAATAATGTGTTGTGTAAAAATGGAGAGCTGAGTTTTAAAGCCTTTGAGGCTTTGTCTTTATAGGCTTCATCTCATCCATAAATATCTACTGTAAATGTCTGAGTGCTGGTGGGGTGAAGTGTTTATTGTGCTTGTGCTGGTGATGATCACCATCTGGCTTCCTCTTACATTCCCTCTTGATATATTTTTTTTCGTGGGAAGCGTCTTGCTATTGCTCATCCTGATTGTTAGAAAAAGCAGAGGGGTCAAGTTGGTATAAAGATTGTCTGGTTTCTCGTTCTACCGCCTGATGGAAAAACACTTAATAGCTCTGGAGACCGAAATCTGTTCTGCTATAACAATGAAGATGCCTGTTGTGTCATTGTTTTGGACGGGAAACGCACAAAGCATCATCACATGATTTCGCAGCTTGTCAGCAGCTGATGGCTCACTGTGACGAGTTTTCCACCCTTCCAGAGTTGTTATGTGGAACTTGTGTTGTCTGAAGCGCTTTGCATGTTCTCTCTTGTTGTTTTGAACGGCACACCCACTCCCATGTTTAGCAAGAAAAGGCATTTGCAGGGAGGAAGACTGACATAAATGCAAGCATGTCTGTTGTTTCTTCTTTAGTCCTCATGCCCTCTTTATGGGGTCCAGATGACCCCACCCTTACATTGTTGTGTGATCCTTTCCCCGACAAAGGTGGACATGATTTTATGTCTGCCACGGGCACCAGTGAAGATAAAAAAATCATTGGGAAAAAAAGTTCAGTGTGCTGTCATGTGGGGTCCAATTGACCCCACTTGTAACGTAAACATGCCTAGGATAGCACTAGGGTTACAGGTCCATCATACACTTTGTGTTAGTACCATATTCTTCGCTGCATCAGCCAAAACAGATGCATAAAAAAGAATGAAAAATAATTTAAGTTACACTTTTGGGAGAAAAGTTAAACTATTCTAAATAAATACGGCAAGCCCAGCATAATGCTGCGTTTACATCTAGTGCAATTCAATCGTCAAATTTGACCAAGAATAATGTCTTGACGCAAATAAGAAAAATATCAAAGTTAAGGAGAAGAACGGGGAGCTGCTAGCCCTTGGAAAACACATAACATTGGTTTTATACCTTTAAAGAGTCATGCTAAAACAACATGTCATTACTTCTGTTTAAATGTAAACTTCTGTGCTTCAGAGCTCAGAAACGGGCATGATAAAATGCGCTTCTCTGCGGCACAGTGCGACGCGGTTTACCCTCACAGCAGAGAGCTCTACATCCCTCCGCCACTAGGGTTAACCCTTAAAAAAAACTATTTCCGACACCCCTTTCCCTTCTTTTATACGACTTGACTCACTTCATCTTTATTTAAATAAAATAACGCTTCTGAAATAGAAATTACAGCTTTGAATGTGAACTGTCTGGCATTTAACTCTGAGTATTTTGACGCTCTCACTAAAAACAAGGTATCTGGTCCTCATGCTAATGTTCACATGTCCTACAATCATGCCACATATCATGCTTTCTTGTGTAATAGTTTCCCAAACAAAATTATCCAAAGTCTGAATGTTGCTATAGTGCTTGTTTGTGCACTATCTGGGGCTTGAGGGTCTGGTGCGGAGTATTTGCCAACTTTCTCATGTGGGGTTTTACCTAATGCTGGGTGATAAGAAGGGGGAGGTGGTGTGTACAACATAAAGGGCTTACCAGTTCCTGTGTGAAACCTCATCAACACAAGGGTGAAAACGACACCCACACAAAGCACTGCAGTCCAGACAGATCTGTACCACGATTCCATGGAGGATCAATCTTGGTCTTTCTATTGGTGTTAAGTAGGGGTGTGTATCGGGAAGAGTCAGGCGATACAATACTTTTCCCGATATATCCCAAGACTGTACCAGAACAACTTTTCACTTTTTTTTTTTTTTTTT